>NC_142570.1:14657045-14960075 GCF_041283825.1 Pyrus communis | reverse complement strand
TGTTCCTCCATTAAATCAGCCACATGCACTTCCCACTCACTTAACCTAGCTGTCATGTTTCCCCTTTCATCATTCCCTCACATTCTTTAATCCATTGCAGCCACATTCCACATGCTAATTTAATCACATGCACTCCCATCCATTTCATCATTACAACCATTGCAGAAAACTCCCTTTGAGCCGTGCAAAACCATATATTCACTCACCACAAATCTGCCACATATAGCTTTAATACATGCAAACACATGCATTTCCACCCACATGCACTTTAATCATTCAATCACACCATCACACATTCATCCTCCAATAAACCATATGCACAGCCATCATTCCAGAAAATCACTCCCATCCATTTCATCATTGCAGCCACATATAGCTTTAAACACATGCATTTCCACCCACATGCACCCATAATCATTCACACCTATCAGCCACATGCATTCACTCTTCATAAATCAGCCACATGCATTCAATCATTCACTCCACCACTTTGCAGCCATCCCACATGCATTTCCACCTATAAATATGCATCCATTGCAGCCACAAAGGGGGGGATCCATTCACCACAGAAATAAGGCCTTTGTGCCAGAAATTCACCCATTCCACAAACACTTCCATTCCATTGTACATACCACCAACACTTCCCCCTTTTTGCCGTGAGTTTCCCTTACAATCCAAACACCATCCTTCCATTTCCACCACTCCCCAAACCATTCACACCATCAAACTATCCCTAGACCTTGTGCTACAACGAAGAGGAAGAGAAGAGTGCCTAAACGTTCATACAATTCAAGTTTGAGTTGTTGGAATGTTTAGGTGTTTCTTTGATTTCAAGGTTTAATGTCAATACTCTTTGTTTTGTACGAATGAGGAATGGAAGATAAGAGGGCCTAAACGTTCATACAATTCAAGTTTGAGTTGTTGGAATGTTTAGGTGTTTCTTTGATTCTCTTTGTTTTGTACCATGAGGAACTAAACCCCCCTTGGTTAGGGGGTGATTCGAATATATGTTTATGCTTGCATTTTGATTTGAATACTTCTAATTGCGTTTCATAAGTTGTGGATTCAATTCGTTTAACTGTTTGATTGATAACTTATTTATGTATGTTCATTGAGAGTGCACACTTAATTTTCATGCATGAATATGACGCTAGAATATAAGTGAGTTTCACCTAATCGTTATGAACTTATATTCACAAGTAGTGGAGGTTGCTTATAAACAATCGCGTTAAATGAATTCTTGGCATAAGTTTCATGCGTATTCCATAGTAACGAATGCCTCGTCAACACTTATAATTTTCATAGAGCCTAATGATTCTTGCTTGTATCTCTTCTATGCATTCATGTTGAGGACTTGTGGGGAATGTTTTGAATTGTTGTATGCGCTAACCCATCCAATTCAATAACGTTAGGAAGATTTGAAGGTTAATTAGTGCATCACGGTTAACCCGGGGTATTGAGTTTCATGGTTTATTGAAATGCAATTGGAAATCATTTTATTATGCAAGTGTAACATATGTGAAGATGAACCCCTTAGCTAGCATTCATTCATTTCAATTCCATTCAATTCTATCACACATTCACATTTACATTTTGCTTTAATTTACAATCTGTGCAATTTAATTTAATTTCGTATAAACCTCAATCCCCCTTTACTTTATTGTCCAATTTAGTTAGAAAGTGTCTTAGTTTATGTTTCTAAGTGTTTTGATTCAATTTATTTCCCAATTTCGTCCAAATTCACCAAAGTGCTCAAAACTGCCCAGAAAGTGATTTTAAGGCAGTTTTGAGTGTTTTGGGTGATGTTTGAGTCTTTTGGTTTGTTTTAATGTTTTAAGTGTTTAGTTTTACATTCTTTGAGTTAGAAAGTATCTTAGTTTGTGTTTATGAGTGTTTTGATTCATTTTATTTCCCAATTTCGTCCAAATTCACCAAAGTGCTCAAAACTGCCCAGAAAGTGATTTTAAGGCAGTTTTGAGTGTTTTGGGTGATGTTTGAGTCTTTTGGTTTGTTTTAATGTTTTAAGTGTTTAGTTTTGCATTCTTTGAGTCTAGTATAGTGTTTCATATTGTTATTTTACGTTTTTGAGTCAAATCCAAGTGGTTAACAATCCCTCCTAATCCCCGGTCCAGAACGATCCCTACTTATACATATACTATAATTTGTCAAAAAGAGGGTTTAATTTGTGTGCGTATAATTCTCGCGTATAATTCTCGCATCAGAACACCCAAAATCAGCCATAAAACACTTAGTTTCTAGAAGGCCCAATTTTGGACGAAAATTCTTAAACCTCTTTCTGATTGGATTCTGATTTTATTTGGCCCTTTTGATAGGAGCATATTTATGCTACTTAGTTATGTTGTTTCCTTGCATTTAGCGAGTTAATTACTATTTATTTTAGTCTTTTAAGCTATTTTCGTATGTTTTTAGGTCCTAATGACAAAAGGGGCAATAAAGGGCATTTTGGAGCTAAATGGAGCATTTTTGGGCATGGATTGGATAGCTTAACTATGGAGCATAGAGGATGGACAAAATTGAAGTCAAGAAGGGCTAGGGAAAGGCTACAAATCTGGTGGATGAAGTCCTAATGCAAAGAAGATAAGGAAATAGCAAGAAATAAGGAACCTTATCCAACCTTATCTTATCCTATCCTAACCAACCTTATCCTTTCCTAACTCTAACATTATCCTATCCTATCCTATCCAAATCAGGTTAGGACTTAAATCTAGCTAATCAGAGGGGATTAATTACACATTTAAACACCTATTTCAATTTCTAGAAGCCTTATCCATTTGTTTGCCACATGTGGACCATTCCTTGTAGGTTTAGGAGTTGCAATCCTACCTCTAAACACCTATATCATGAGTCCTTATCCATTTAGGTCCAGAAATCTACCCTTTACCCCTTCTAGAAGTCTAAATTCTGCCAAAAAATACCTAGTTTCTAGAAGCCCTTAATTTCTGGCGAAAATTCCCTATCCCTTTCCCTTTTGGTTTCTACAAAGACTTAACCCTTTTTCCATGGGATTGTGCAATCCTTGTCCTTCACTAAGTGTGCATAATTAGCCTATATAAATAGCCAATGCCTCACCATTTAATCCATCCATTCACTCATTCATTCATTCATACTTTCAGCCATCAAACACCACAACTCACCCTACACCACCCTAGTGCCGCAAGCAAGGAAGGAAGGAGAAGAAGACTTGTGCAATCTGCCATCCAAGGAGGGTTCGAAATCTGCCATTGGAGTGTGGAGCGTTTCTAGGTGTATTCTATCCTTAGTCTTAGTTTAATGTTTAAATTTAATTATCTTTGGAGGTGTATTCTATCCTTAGCCTTAGTCTTAGTTGGAGGTGAATTCGAAGCCATGATTATATGTTTTATATGAATTGATTACGTCCGGTTATTATTTCTTAAGGCATGAATGTGATTTGCTTATCTAAGTTATTAAAACTGGTTTATGTATGTGGGTTGGGGGTTAACACTTAATTTGTATGCATGAATTTGACGCTAGAATATAAGGGGGTTTCACGTAATAGTTATTCACTTATATTCACAAGTAGTGGAGGTTGCTAGTCACAATCGCGTTAAGTAAATCCTTGGTATGAGTCTCGTGCGTTTCATAGTGATGAATGCCTTGTCAATGCTTATAGTTTTCACAAAACTTAATGACTTTTGATATGTATCTTTGTTATGCATCTCATATAAAGAACATGAAAAAGATAATTTGGTTTAGATGCGTATTCCATCTAATTCAATGAAATAAGGAAAACTTGAGGGTTAGTTGTGTGATGCAACTAATATGGGGCGTTGTCATTCATAGTCTAAAGGAATAATAACTGGACATTGGTTTGTATGCATATATCATGTGTGGAGAATGACCCTCTAATTAGCTTTTCACCCATTTATTTTACTTAAATTCGTTTTTCAAAAGTGTTTTCTATAAAGTTCTTGTTTTAAGTTTAAAATTCGTCAAAAACAATCCCCATTTCACTTAGTCTTCATATTTGAGTCAAAACCTGTTTTGCTTGAGTCTTTTGAGTCAAGTTGAGTTCTATTTTCGTCCAAAACACTTATTGAGTCTAAAGTTGAGTCTTTTTTAGTATTGTTTGCTGTTTTAAGTGTCTAAAGTTAGTTTTGACTCTATAAAGTCTAGTTTAGTATTTTTTAGTCTTATTTATATAGATTACATCCCTAGTTAATCCCCGGTCTAGAACGATCCCTACTTACATATCAACTACAATTGTCACAAATAGGGTTTAATTTGAGTGCTAGAATATTTCACATCACCTTTTTCTCTTGGATTTGGATTGTATAAGTCCATATCTGAGATTAATTGGGCTAGGACTTAATTCCCAAACCCTTAGCGCAACCTAGGGGCCCTAAACACTTATATTAGCTAGGTTTAACCCTAATTCTGACTCCTAGGGTTTTTGGCCGTGCTATATATATATGCCTATTATTGTGCTGCACCCCCTTAGACACCGTAGGCAGCCATTCATCCTTCAATTCATTCATCCATTCACATCATTCACCATCCATTCAGAAATACACTTTGTGCCGCAAGTCCTAGGGAGAAGTGATAGGAGCATTTTCATGCGACTTAAATGGCTTGTTCTCGTGCATTTACGTTATGTTTCTTTAGTTATTTTAGTACTTTAAGCTATTTTCGTGTGTTTGTAGGTCGAAAGGGCTAAAGGAGCAAAAAGATGCATTTTGGAGACTTTTGGAGCACTTTTGGGCTAAGGACGGATAGCTTATGCTTGAAGCCAAAGTGTTGGACGAAATTGAAGACCTAATTGGAGCCAAAGTGTTGGAACCTTGTTCTCTTTAGTTTTAGGACATTTAAACCTTTCCTAATCCCAATCATGCCATGCATAACACACATCCATTCTAACACATTGTCATTGCACATGCATTTCCTTCATTAGTTAACCCACATGCACTTATCACTTATCATCACCACATATCATATCACTTAATCACTTATCACTTATCATCACCACTTAACCACTTATCATATCATAACCACATATCATATCACTTATCACTTATCACTTAACATATCATCCACCTACTTCACCTACAACATCCACCTACTTCACCTACAACATCCACTTCACCTACAACATCCACCTACTTCACCTACAACATCCACCTACTTCACCTACAAATGACATAGCCATATGTTCCCTCCACTACTCCTATAAATACCCTTGCATTCATTCATTCATGGACATCTCATTTTTCATACACAACACACCACAAACACTTCCATCTTCTCCCTAGCCGTGAGTCTCTCCATTTTCTGCACCATTCCCTTCCCTTTCTCCTCCATTTCTTCCATTTCCATAATCCCCCAATCCATTCAACACACCAACAACATCCCTTAGTCCTTGTGCTACAACGAAGACGAAGAGAAGAAGGCCTAAACGTTCATACAATTCACGTTTGAGTTGTTGGAATGTTTACGCGTTTCTTTGATTTCAATGTTTAAATTCAATTCTCTTTGTTTTGTAATGGAAGAGAAGAGTGCCTAAACGTTCATACAATTCAAGTTTGAGTTGTTGGAATGTTTAGGTGTTTCTTTGATTTCAAAGTTATGAGGAACTAAACCCTTTTTGGCTAGGGGTGATTTCAATACCATGTTTATTTATGTGATATGAATTGATGAATTCCGGTTATGAACTCTTGATTCGTGAATGCAATTGGCTTAACTATTTGATGATTAACTTATTTGTGTTTGTTGATTGAGGGTCGACACTTAATTAGCATGCATGAATATGTGGCTAAAGTTTAAGAAGGTTTCACATAATCGTTACTAACTTATACTTGAAAGTAGTGAAGGTCGCTTGTCACGATCGCGTTAAGTTTAATTCTTAGCATGAGTAACATGATGTCATAGTTACAAATGCTTTGTCAATGCTTATGGTTTTCATTATTCTTAATGATCTTCGATTGTATCTCTATTATGATGACATGTAGGGAACTTTTGAGAATGTTTTGGGTTGTCGAATGATGCCATCCAATCCAATAATATAAGGAAAATCTAAGGGTTAACTAGTGATGTCACGGTTAATTTGGGGCATTGTCGTTCATAATTCAATGAAGGAATAACTGGAAATTGATTCATATGCATAAATATCATGTGTAGAGAAAGAACCCTTAGCTAGCTTCCCATCCATTCATTTCCGTCAAATCCATATTTACAATTTGTTTTGTTTCCAAGTATTCATTTTAGTTTAAATTCGTCCAAATCCAATTCCCCCCCCCCTATTTCGTTGAAGTCTTAGTCTTAATCTTTCTTATTTTTAGTTTTGCTTTCTTCGAGCATTAAATAGTGTTTTATATTGTGTTTTTATGTTTTTAAGTCAATTTAGAAGGTTTTAGCAAGCCCTCCTAATCCCCGGTCTAGAACGATCCCTCACTTATCCATTCTACTACAATTGTCAAACGAGGGTTTAATTTGAGTGTCAAGTAATTCTCGCATCAAATTTTGGCGCCGTTGCCGGGGATTAGCAACTTTGCTAATCCCTTGTCTTTATTTTTATAATTTTTTTTGTTTTTCGTGCATTCTTATGTCAGATTCTTAGTTTGTTTGTTTCCTTGTTTTTTTTAGGTACTGTGTATGACTCGTAGCTCTCGGCCTATTATAGAGAACATCTCCGACTTTGACGGTGATTTTGAACGCACTTTGAGGAGAACGAGGAGTCAACAAGAGCCACCACAACCTCCACCACAACCTGGGCTTGAAGAAGACGCGGTAGGTGTAGAAGAAAAGCCCACGGATCAGATTTTTGAAGAAGAACAAGCCATGGCAGCAGATAATAGAACCATCAAAGAGCTTTCGGCCTCGGGTTTGGCCAATGCAGACCCTCTTTGCATTCAATACCCCGCGGCTGCCCAAGGCAAGACCGATGAATTTGAACTCAAATCCAGTTTGTTACACCATATTCCGAAGTTCCATGGCTTGTCTATGGAAGACCCCAACAAACACTTGAAGGAGTTCGAGGTGGTTTGTTCGAGCATGACCCCCGTCAATGTGGATGGGAGTATATTGAAGATGAAGGCATTTCCATTTTCACTTATGGACAAGGCCAAAGATTGGCTCTACGAACTAGCCCCGGGAACTGTGACTTCGTGGGAGAGTATGAAGTGTGCTTTCTTGGAGAAATTCTTCCCTACTTCGAGAGTGATTCTCCTACGGAAGAAAATTAGTGGTATTCAACAGAATCATGGTGAGACATTCCCGGCTTATTATGAGCGTTTCAAGGGCCTTGTAGCTTCATGTCCTCAACATCAAATGAAGGAGGAACTTCTCCTTCAATATTTCTATGAGGGCCTCCTTCCTATCGAACGTCAAATGCTTGATGCATCAGCGGGAGGAGCATTGGTGGACAAAACACCAAGGGATGCCAAGAATCTCATAGCCAACCGAGCGCTCAACGCCCAACAATATGAAGGAGTGGGCCAAAGGGAAGCACCACGGCAACAAAGTGTAAATGAGGTGAGTGCTATTTCTGAAATTCAATCACAACTTGCTAATCTTACTTCTCTTGTTTCTCAGGTTGTGATTGGTCCAAAAGCACAAGAACACCAAGTTTGTGGCGTGTGCTCAATTCAAGGGCATCCATCCGACAAGTGCCCTCAACTAATCGAGAATGGTGGGTGGGAATCTGCCAATGCCATGGGCTATGGGAATCAAAACCAACCAAGGAACGATCCATATTCTAACACATATAATCCAGGATGGAGGGACCATCCAAACTTCAAATGGAGGGAGCCACAACAAGCTGCCCAACAAGGAGGATTTAGGCCAAACCCCCCTGGTTTTTACTCCAAGCCGTATGCACCCCAACAATCCCAACAACCTTCGGCATCATCTCATTCAGGTACGTCTTTGGAAAGTAATCAAGCTATGCAATTACTAACCTCTATTTCGCAGGGGTTGCAAAATCAAAACAACCGGATAGAAAATAACGAAAAGGAGATGATGGATATGAAGAAACAAATAGGGCAGATTTCTGAGTTCCTTGGACAGATTAGAGAGCAAGGAAAGCTTCCTAGCTCAACCACAGTCAATCCAAAGGGAGGATTCGAATCCGCCAAGGCCATCACCCTAAGGGGTGGAAAAGAAGTTGGGACCGAGCCAAACAATCCCAAATCTACCCAGAAAGTAGATGAAGAGACGACACAACCTGAGGCAGATCACCCTAACTCGGCCAAATCAGGTAATTTAAGTTCAAATTCATGTACTTCACGTCCTAATCTGCCCAATGTACCTTTTCCTCGCAGGTTCATGCAAGAAAAAAAGGAAGAAAGCGAGAAGGACATTCTTGAAACGTTCCGGAAGGTGCAAGTGAACATACCGCTTCTCGATGCAATCAAACAGGTTCCAAAGTATGCTAAATTCCTCAAGGACCTATGCAATACAAAGAGAAGAAGGGCAAACAAAGAGGTAGTGAAGGTAAGCGAGAATGTGTCCGCTGTTTTGCAACGTAAACTGCCAACCAAGTGCAAAGACCCCGGTAGTTTCACGATTCCTTGTGTGATTGGACATAATCGTTTTGAACATGCCATGCTTGATTTAGGTGCATCCATAAATGTCATGCCTTATTCTATTTATGCATCTATGAATTTGGGTGAATTAAAACAAGATGGTGTAATTATACAATTGGCCGATCGTTCTAACGCGTATCCAAAAGGAGTTTTGGAAGATGTGCTTGTGCAGGTGAACCATTTAATTTTTCCGGCTGATTTCTACATCCTAGACATGGAGGATTCAGCCCATTCTACATCTTTGCCGATTCTCCTTGGTAGGCCATTCATGAAGACGGCCCGAACGAAGATTGATGTATACAAAGGCACCTTGACAATGGAATTCGATGGGGAAGTGATTGATTTTAATATTTCTGAAACTATGAGATATCCCGTTGATGACCATTCTTGTTTTTCCATTGATGTTATCGATTCTTTGGCGCAGGTATACCTTGAAGAATTGAACGAGGACGCCCTGGAAACAACCATCACTAAGGCCATAGAGCGCAAAAATGAAGGATTTGGGCCAATGCAAGGCCACGGCAAGGAGGAGGAATTCTTTGCAATGGGTTCTAGTGAAGAAATAATTGAGGTTGTGGCAGCCCTTGAGTCATTGCCACAACAATATGGTAAGGTTCCACTCTCACTTTCAAATTCAGTTTCCACTAAGATGCTACCTTCTGTTGTTCAGGCACCATCGCTTGAACTTAAGCCGTTGCCGGACCATTTGAAGTATGTGTTTTTGGGAGAAGGCGAAACATTGCCCGTCATCATTTCATCAAGTCTCACGGTAATGGAGGAGGAGAAGCTTGTGAGGGTGCTGCGAGAGCACAAAACGGCCATAGGGTGGACTTTGGCCGACATTAAAGGAATAAGCCCTACCACATGCATGCACCGTATACTTCTTGAGGAGGGGACTAAGCCATCCCGAGAGGCTCAACGCCGTCTCAACCCTCCGATGATGGAAGTGGTGAAGAAGGAAATAATCAAGCTTTTGGATTGCGGAGTGATCTACCCTATCTCCGATAGCCGTTGGGTCTCTCCAGTTCAAGTCGTTCCCAAGAAGTCAGGAGTAACTGTTATCAAGAATGATGAGAATGAGCTCGTGCCTACACGCATTCAGACTGGATGGCGAGTATGTATCGATTACCGGAAGCTAAATGCCATGACTAGGAAAGATCACTTTCCTTTGCCATTCATCGACCAGATGCTCGAAAGGTTAGCCGGTCATGCTTTTTACTGTATTCTTGATGGATACTCTGGATATAACCAAATTGTGATAGCCCCGGATGATCAAGAGAAGACCACATTCACATGTCCCTTTGGAACATTTGCTTATCGTCGCATGCCATTTGGCTTATGCAACGCACCGGCCACTTTCCAAAGGTGTATGGTAAGTATATTTTCCGATTTTGTTGAAAAGATCATTGAGGTTTTCATGGATGATTTCAGTGTATTTGGGAGTTCATTTGATAATTGCTTGGATAATCTGATCTTAATTTTGAAACGATGTGTTGAAACTAACCTTGTCTTGAATTGGGAGAAATGTCACTTTATGGTGAAACAATGTATAGTTTTAGGACATATTGTTTCAGAAAAAGGAATTGAAGTAGATAAATCGAAAATAGACCTTGTACGTCACTTACCCTCTCCTACTTCGGTTAGAGAGGTACGTTCGTTTCTTGGCCATGCAGGGTTCTATAGGCGTTTTATCAAGGACTTCTCCAAGATGTCCAACCCTCTTTGCCGATTGCTTCAAAAAGATGTGCCATTCAAGTTTGATGAAGAGTGTAATTCGGCATTTAACCAACTCAAGGAGAAGCTAGTCTCGGCCCCCATTATTGTACCTCCAGATTGGAGCCTTCCGTTCGAGCTCATGTGCGATGCATCCGACTATGCATTAGGAGCTGTTCTAGGACAAAGAAGAGACAAGCGGCCGCATGTCATATACTATGCCTCTCGGACTCTCAATGATGCCCAATTGAACTACTCCACGACGGAAAAAGAACTTCTAGCTGTGGTTTTTGCTTTAGATAAATTCCATTCATATTTAATTGGTACTAAAGTAATCGTTTATTCTGATCATGCAGCTTTGAGGTACTTGCTCACGAAAAAGGAAGCAAAGCCGAGGCTTATCCGTTGGATTCTTCTTCTTCAAGAATTTGATATTGAAATCCGGGATAAGAAAGGAAGCGAGAATGTAGTGGCTGACCATTTAAGCCGAATGATCCACGAGGAGCATGAACATGCCGTACCTATCCCTGAAACTTTTCCCGATGAGCAGCTGCTATCCATTGAGGTAAGTGAACCATGGTATGCAGATTTAGTGAATTACTTGGTGGCTAAACAATTTCCAAATGAACTAAACAAGCACCAACGTGATAAGCTTAAAAATGATGCACGTTTCTATGTTTGGGATGACCCTTATTTGTGGAAGTATTGCCCAGATCAAATTGTACGTAGATGTGTGCATGATTCTGAATTTCACTCAATTCTAAGCTTTTGTCACACATATGCATGTGGTGGTCATTTTGGCACACAACGCACTGCCCTCAAGGTTCTAGAGTGTGGTTTTTATTGGCCGACTATATTTAGGGATGCTAGAACCTTTTGTATGTCTTGTGATCGTTGCCAACGAATGGGTAACATAGGTACCAAGGACCAAATGCCGCAAACCCCTGTCTTTAATGTTGAAATTTTTGATGTTTGGGGCATTGATTTCATGGGCCCTTTCCCTCCATCTTATGGTTTCACTTATATCTTGCTAGCCGTTGATTATGTTTCTAAATGGGTGGAAGCAAAAGCCACCCATACTAACGATTCTAAGGTGGTTGCAGATTTCGTGAAAACTAACATTTTTGCTAGGTTTGGAATGCCGAGAGTAATCATAAGTGATGGAGGGTCTTACTTTTGCAATCGGACCATTGAGGCGTTGCTAAGAAAGTACCATGTCAACCATAAGGTCTCCACACCTTACCATCCTCAAACAAATGGCCAAGCCGAGGTGTCTAACCGAGAAATCAAACAAATTTTGGAGAAGACCGTTGGACCAACAAGGAGGGATTGGAGCTTACGTTTAGATGATGCACTGTGGGCATATCGTACGGCATACAAAACACCCATTGGGATGTCACCTTTTCGGCTCGTCTATGGTAAGCCATGTCATTTGCCCGTAGAGTTAGAGCACAAGGCACATTGGGCCGTGAAGACTTTCAACATGGACAAAGATGCAGCGGGAGTTCATAGGAAGCTCTAATTGAATGAACTTGAGGAGATTCGGAATGAAGCCTATGAGAATGCCCGGATGTACAAAGCCAAGACCAAAGCATTCCATGATAAAATGATTCGAACCAAGACCTTCACAGTTGGGCAGAAAGTGTTACTTTTCAACTCTCGCCTACGTTTGTTTCCTGGTAAGTTGCGTTCTAAATGGATTGGCCCGTTTGTTGTTACTAACGTTTTACCTTATGGTGCAGTCCACATAAAAAGCTTAAGGAATGGCGTAGAATTCAAGGTGAACGGGCATCGGTTGAAGCCATATTATGAGCATGGTGTGGGGCAAGTGGTGGAAGACATTCCTTTCCATTCCGTGGGCTCAAATGAAGATTAAAAGAGGGTACTCGTCCGGCTGAAAGACGTAAAAGAAAGCGCTACTTGGGAGGCAACCCATGCATCCGAATAGAGAAGAACTTGGAAACCCCTTTAAGAGACTTATTTTTATTCCTTTCTTTTTCTTTACCGCCTTTACTTTGCTTTCTTTCTCGTATTTGTTTATTTGCTTGCTCTGTTGTGACTTTCTGTTTAAAACATTGAGGACAAAGTTTGATTTAAGTGTGGGGGGGTAAACAATTCGTATTTGCATGAATTTCGTGGGATTTATTCACCTATCACTTAGAATGTTGTTTCTTGCTGTTTTAAGCGTTTTTATAGTGTCTTGGTATGTTTTATAGTGTCTTGGTATAAAACTCCGAAAATTTGATAAAAATTAAAAAAAAAAAAAAAAAAAAAACTCTTCTCTTTGTTGATATTTCGTTTCTGCCTTGTTAGGTTGTTTAGTTGTTATTGTTTGTTTGTTTATTAATTGTGGGAGTCTATGATTGTAACATTGAGAAAATGATTGGTTTATTGATAGGCACTGCTAAACAAAGAAAGATGGAGCCTTCACAAAGGGCGTTTACTTGAAGCCCCACTACTGGGCAAAACTCTAGGAGCGGAAGGCATCGGAGCGGAAGGCATCGGAGCGGAAGGCATTGATGCGAGAATTATACGCACACAAATTAAACCCTCTTTTCGTCAAATTGTAGTATATGTATAAGTAGGGATCGTTCTGGACCGGGGATTAGGAGGGATTGTTAATCACTTGGATTTGACTCAAAAACATAAAAACAAAGTTAAAAACGTTCACAAAGACTCAAAGGACTCAAAACAAGTTCAAAAGACTCAAAACTGCCTAAAAACACTAACTAGGCAGTTTCTGACCTTAAACCCAATGTTGGACGAATTTAAGATTATGTCTTGATTCAAACGTAAAATAACAATATAAAACACTATACTAGACTCAAAGAATGCAAAACTAAACTTTAAAACACTAAAACAAACCAAAAGACTCAAAACAACACAAACACACTCAAATCTGCCTAAAAACCACTTTCTGGGCAGATTTGAGCACAAACACAAATTTGGACGAATTTGTGTAACAAAATGACTCAAAACTCTTATAAACACAAACTAAGACACTTTCTAAGCACTAAAGAACAAGAAAGTAAAGGGGGGTTTTAAATTGACGAATTTGAAATTAAAACAGATTGTAAGTAAAAACAGATAGTAAATATGAAATTGTGATAGAATAGAATGGATGGGAACCTAGCTAAGGGGTTCATCTCCATACATGTTACACTTGCATAATAAAATGATTTCCAATTGCATTTCAATAAACCATGAAACTCAACACCCCAAGTTAACCGTGATGCACTAATTAACCTTCAAATCTTCCTAACGTTATTGAATTGGATGGGTTAGCGCATACAACAATTCAAAACATTCCCCACAAGTCCCCTACATGATTGCATAATAGAGATACAAGCAAGAATCATTACGCTCTATGAAAATTATAAGTATTGACGAGGCATTCGTTACTATGGAATACGCATGAAACTTATGCCAAGAATTCGTTTAACGCGATTGTTTATAAGCAACCTCCACTACTTGTGAATATAAGTTCGTAACTATTAGGTGAAACTCACTTATATTCTAGCGTCATATTCATGCATGAAAATTAAGCGCGCATTCTCAATAAACATACATAAATAAGTTATCAATCAAACGGTTAAACAAATTGAATCCACAACTTATGAAACGCAATTAGAAGTAATCAAATCAAAATGCAAGCATAAACATATATTTCGAATCCCCCCCCTAGCCAAGGGGGGTTTAGTTGAATTTAAACATTGGAATCAAAGAAACACCTAAACATTCCAACAACTCAAACTTGAATTGTATGAACGTTTAGGCCCTCTTCTCTTCCATTCCTCATTCGTACAAAACAAAGAGTATTGAAATTAAACATTGAAATCAAAGAAACACCTAAACATTCCAACAACTCAAACTTGAATTGTATGAACGTTTAGGCCCTCTTATCTTCCTCTTCGTTGTAGCACAAGGTCTAAGGATAGTTTGATGGTGTGAATGGTTTGGGGAGTGGTTGGAGTGGCTGCAATGGAGGAGAAAAGTGTTTTGGTGGCTGCTGCAAGGGTGTGGAGAGGTTTTGACGAATTTCTGGAATATGGAAGAGTGAATTGTGTGTGAATGAGTGTGAATGAATGTTGTGTGAAGTGTGTATGGTTTTTATAGGGAGATGAATGGATGGGAGAGGGAACATGACAGCTAGGTTAAGTGAATGCATGTGCAAAACAGCTAGGATGGCTGAAATTGTAAGGGGAATGCATGTGCAATGTTGGAAATCTGATGGGAGAAAGGTGGATGCATGTGTTGGCTGATTTAAAGAATGTGAGGGAATGATGAAAGGGGAAACATGACAGCTAGGATGAATGCATGTGGAGTGCATGTGCAATGTTTTAAAGGATGGAATGCATGTGAATATGCTAGAAATCTGATGGGAATGAATGATTAAATGTGAATGGGTGATTAGAATCTAGGGTGCATGTGGGTTAGAAATGCATGTGGGTGAATGTTTGAATGATTAAAGGGTGTGGAAGATGGCTGAAATGATGAAAGAATAAAGGGTGCATGTGGGTTAATTAATGAAGGAAATGCATGTGCAATGACAATGTGTTAGAATGGATGTGTGTTATGCATGTTAAGTGATAAGTGATAAGTGATGATGATAAGTGATAAGTGATAAGTGATGATGATAAGTGATAAGTGATTATGATAAGTGATGATGATAAGTGATAAGTGATAAGTGATGAGTGATATGATATGTGGTTATGATATGATAAGTGGTGATGATAAGTAATGATATGTGGGAGTGTGGCTGAAATGAAGGAGTGGAATGTTGGAATGTTATGCACGGCTAAGGAAATTGGAAAGGTTTAAATGTCCTAAAACTAAAGGGAACAAGGTTCCAACACTTTGGGGCCAAGCATAAGCTATCCATCCTTAGCCCAAAAGTGCTCCAAAAGTCTCCAAAATGCATCTTTTTGCTCCTTTAGCCCTTTGGACCTACAAACACACGAAAATAGCTTAAAGTACTAAAATAACTAAAGAAACATAACGTAAATGCACGAGAACAAGCCATTTAAGTCGCATGAATATGCTCCTATCAGGCATCGGAGCGGAAGGCATCGGGGCGGAAGGTATCGGAGCGGGAGGCATCAAAGAAGAGGCCTCAATACTTGGCCAAACGCTGGATGAGCCCGGAAAAATGTGCCTCTGGAAGTAAGCCGCAAGCCTTTGACGGTCAGTTTGACGGTCACTTTGCATCCGACCATTGGATTCTTGTAGCTCATCAAGCTTCCTCTTCATACCCGTCGAATAGTTGTTGGCAAGCACGTGCAAACTTCTATTCTCGTACTTAAGCAGTTTGATCTCCTGCTTGAGACTTTCCACCTCTGCCATCAATGATTCCACCTGACGGGAGCGGGCAAGCAGGCGTTGGCCCATATTGGACACAGAGCTCGCACACTGAACACTAAGTGCGAGGGATTCTTGAACGGCCAACTCATCGGACCGTCCTGACAGCAGCCTACTATCTTTTGGAGTGAGGAGGTTCCTAGCTACTATTGTAGCTGTTGTGGCGTCCTGCATCACGGAGTCTTCACCTGTGAGAGGACCGTTAGAAGAAAAGAAAGAAGGGCGCCATACGTTACCTTGACGCGGCGCGCCCGTATCACTGCTAAGGCTCAATTCCAAGCTAAGGTTCGATGAGTTTGCCATTTTCAAAAGTGTTCAAAGAGAAGGGGAGGATGAAGTTAAAATTGGCCGGAGTCAATTTTCAAGAATGGGAAATCTTCAGAGTGTGTTTGTTGTGGTGATCGATACCTCAATAAAAAGCCAAGGCGACGCGTCCACCGATTCAAAAAGCCGGAATTTCCGGCGTAATTTAGGCGACGCTTTCTCAGCTTTTCAGAAGACGTGTTCAACTTTGTCAAAAGAGTTCTTCTTTTCAGACAACACGTGGAGGCCATCATTGCAACTACACATCTTTAGCCGACAAGCGCAAAGTTCGGCGACGCTTTCTCAGCTTTTCAGAAGACGCGTGCAGCTTTGTCAAAAGGAGCCGCATCTGCACTACCACGTGTCGTTCAGAAAGCGAAGGGGCGTCGTTCTGAAATCGAAGGGGCGCCTGCTCAGAAATCGAAGAGGTGTGTTCAGAGATCGAAGAGGCGCCATTATTTCAAAAAGCCGGATTTGCGGGATCAAAACGTTTGTCGACAAAGGTAAAAAGTACCACCACTTGATATTATCTCTATATATGTCGACCTTCGTCTTTTATGGCAGGGCAAACCTGAAGAAAATGCCCAACTCTCTCTCACCTCTGAGGGCGCACTCCCAGCAAAGCCTTTCGAAATACTCAATTCTTTCTTCTTCCCCAAAGATGATACCAGATGCCTGGAGTACATATGACCCAGGAGGAAGCAGCACAACAAATACATGTGCTGATTCATTCACCGCTTCTTCAAAAGCAAAGGTATCTCATATCATCAAGGTCAAAAGCAAAAGTATCTCATATCATGCTCTTTCCCTGTCTTTTTCTTTGTCCTTGTTCTTACTCGCATGGCAAAGTAAAAGAAGCAATCAGCCGGCACTTGGAGTCAGTCTTCCGTTCTGGAGCCAACTGCCTGGAATCTATTCCTGATTGCTTACCTAGCGTTGCTCTCGAGTAGTCATCATCAACGGTTGATACACTTCCAGAGAAGGGACCACTTCTGCAAAGAGGAGCGAGTAAGGCAAGTGAAAATGATACATTGAAGCATGTGGAGACAAACATAGGCTGAGTTATCCTCCAACCCTTTTCAATACGAATTGGAAAGATTGAACAAAGAAACAGACCAAAGGAGTAAGCTCAGACCTTCGGGGGAGACCAAAAGAATCCTGCTGCCCAGTTCAAGAGTAGCACAAAGGAAAATCAACGATGGGAGGAGCCCCTGTGGAATCAACAACATCAAGCCTCAATGAAATTAATAAGGAGAAGATGGAATTTACATTCCACAACCAGATTTGCGTCTCTAAACTTTTCTCTTTGTTATTTACATTCTGCCATGTTTAGTATGTTTAAATGCTTTTTGTGTGTTTACTTATGCTTTGTATGATTTTAAGCTTAAAACATTGAGGACAATGTTTGATTTAAGTGTGGGGGTAACTAATGTTGTTAATGCAAATTCGTGGGATTTTATCGCCCATAACTTTAAAGGTTGTTCCTTACTGTTTTAAGGTGTTTTTAAGATGTTTTAGAGTGTTTTAGTATGTTTTGTTTTTATAAATCCGAAAATCACATAAAAATTTGAAAAACATGTTTTGAAAAACCTAAAAAGAGTGTTTTGAGTCGTTTTTGTGTGTTTGTGTCTTAGGGTACCTTCCAACACAATGATGAGGATTTGGTTTGTAATTGCATGACTGTTAAAGAGAATTATAAACATGGATGAAAGTTTGATTTACTCTTGGTATATGTTTGGTTATGGTTATAATGTATGACTTCACATGCAATCATAAAAGAAAAATTCGTTTTTGTAACATGCTTGAAGGAAGGAACTCAAACAAACGCTACAACCCTGTGAGACTCGAGCCATTACTTTCTTTGGAGAGTTATTTTCTGTGATTCTTTGTTTTCTAAAGTTGTTGCTGTTGTTGTATTATTTCCTTCCTAATGCTAGAATATATTTAGTATAATGGCATAAGTAAGGGTGTCGAATCCACAGGGACTAATTGGACCTTTGTAACTACTTGTTTGCAAGAAATCTAAGAAATAAATCAAACTAGTCTAAATAGGCAGATTTGAATCAAACTAATCAAACTATGCAGATTTTGTTGTTTTAACTTGAAAGCATAAGAGAATGAAGTAAACACAAATCAATGAATCAACAACCAATATAATAGGATAGTATCAATGGAAATGAAACTAGGGATTCGATTTCACCATTGCTCAATTAAATCCATGTTTGTCAAGTTAGTTTATACTCATTCATCTACCTATTTCTTGAGTTTGTTTCACTTAGATATGATCAGCCATATGATGTGTGGATTTGATCAAATGTCTCTAATCGTGAACCTAATTGTGATGTGCAACTTTGGTTCATGATTAGAGATTATGTAATGTACAAGAAACTTTCATAAAACCAAAGGGAGTAACTCGGCAGGATGTGTGCTAAACACTCCCTTCATTCATTCACATATCTACCAAGGTTATGCATGATGTGTGCTTTAATCTTGGCTACACAACTTAGTGATTAATTCAAATGATGATCAAACATTAAAATCAACATACTAAGTCACCATTAAAACAGAAAATGAAACAAGAAATAGATGGACAAAATGAGCATTCTAACTTAATTACATGGCAAACTTTGCAAGGTTACATCGAATCCCTAGAGGAGGATTAGTTACAATTCATGTTTACACAAGATTTAACATAAACATACACAACATGAATGAACATAGAATGAAGTAGAAGGAACCCTTGAAGCAAAACTGATGTTGAATTCCTTGAAGAGTGCCTTCGGTGTTGGAGCTCCCAAATGTGATTGTAAATGAGGGTGGAGAAACTAATGTCGAATGGTTTCTGTGAGTGGTGATAGTCACATTTTGCATGCATGTATAGCTTTCTTATTTGGCGTTTTTGTATTGTTTTTGGATTAAACTAGTTGCATTTTACTTTGTTTGGTGTTAGTGTGCAGCCAAGTGTGTAATAAGATCAATTGGAAGGCAAATGAAGGAATGTGGTGAAATTCGGCCAAATTGAGTGATTCTAAATAAAACAAGCATTGAAGTCAGATTAGGTGGTTTCAACACCAAAACATGCATTCACATGCATGTTCAAACACTTTGCACATGTTTCTTGGATTAAATATCCACATACCTGCAGATTATGTCCATTCCTTGCATCCTTTATTCCAGAAATTCCATTTCATGCCATCATTTCAGAAATCCAACCCATTCCTTTGTCCATGCCATGTGTTCTTCCCATTTCCAGAATTTGTACAAACATTTCAATTGTGGCAGATTCCACTCACTTGTTGCAGCAAGGGCACATGCATTTTGATTAAACAAACCTCATCTTTGCAGACCTTGTCCTTGCCGTGGGAACAACATCTCAGAAACCCATTCAAGTCCAGCTCATTTGATGCCTTTCCATCACTTATGCTCTGCCATCTGAGTTAAACAAAGGGCAGATCCAATCTGAATGTTGGGGGATCACACACACTCTATTTGGCTCCATTTTCTGTCCATCATACACACTAATTCGCCCTCTCCATTGCATTGCATTCTACATTCTTTTCCTTTCACAGAAACTGTCCATTACACTCCCATAACCCCCCCCCATTTCACCTATAAATACTCATTCATTCATCTCATTTCAAGGACAATTCATTCACAACAAAACTGCCTTGGGGCCGTGCCCTTCACAAAGTCCATCCATTACATTTCATTCACTCATCCATTTCAGAATGTAGACATCAAACTTCCCTTGTGCCGTGCTCTCCCTTACAATCCAAACACCATCCTTCCATTCCTCCACCACTTCCCAAACCATCCACACCATCAACCTATCCCTAGACCTTGTGCTACAACGAAGAGGAAGAGAAGAGTGCCTAAACGTTCATACAATTCAAGTTTGAGTTGTTGGAATGTTTAGGTGTTTCTTTGATTTCAAGGTTTAATTTCAATACTCTTTGTTTTGTAAGAATGAGGAATGGAAGATAAGAAGGCCTAAACGTTCATACAATTCAAGTTTGAGTTGTTGGAATGTTTAGGTGTTTCTTTGATTCTCTTTGTTTGTACCATGAGGAACTTTCTCTTTCGATGTAACCTTGCAAGAGTGCCATGTAGTTAATTCAGAATTCTCATTTAATCTATCTATTTCTTGTTTCATTCTCCAATTTAATTGTGACTTAGTGTGTTGATTTTAGTGCTTGATCATCATTTGAATTAACCACAGGTTGTTTAGCCAAGATTAAAGCACACATCATGCATAATCTTGGTGGATATGTGAATGAATGAAGGGAATGTTTTGCAAACATCCTGCCAAGTGTTCCCTTTGGTTTAGTGAATGTTTCTTATGCATTACATATTCTTGATTAGGAACCAAAGTTGCACATCATAATTAGGTTCATGATTAGGGACATTTGATCAAATCCACACATCATATGGCTGATCATATCTAAGTGAAACAAACTCAAGAAATAAGTAGAGGGATGAGTATAATCTGACTTAACAAGCATGGACTTGGTTTAGCAATGGTGAAATCGAATCTCTAGCTACATCTCTATTTGTGTTATCTCATTTCATTAGTTGTCGATTTATTCATTTTGTGTTTACTTCTTTTCCTTATGCTTTAATTTACAATCTGTCATTTAGTTTAATCAAAACATAAATCCCCCTTTACTTTAATGTCCAATTTAGTTAGAAATCATTTTAGTTTGTGCTTTTAAGTGTTTTGATTCATTTCATTTCCCAATTTCGTCCAAATTCACCAAAGTGCTCAAAACTGCCCAGAAAGTGATTTTAAGGCAGTTTTGAGTGTTTTGGGTGATGTTTGAGTCTTTTGGTTTGTTTTAGTGTTTTAAGTGTTTAGTTTTGCATTACTTGAGTCTAGTTAAGTGTTTTATATTGTGTTTTTACATTTGAATCAAGCCATAATCTTAAATTCGTCCAACATTGGATTTAAGGTCAGAAACTGCTTAGTTAGTGTTTTTAGGCAGTTTTGAGTCTTTTGAACTTGATTTGAGTCCTTTGAGTCTTTGTGAACATTTTTAACTTTGTTTTTACGTTTTTGAGTCAAATCCAAGTGATTAACAATCCCTCCTAATCCCCGGTCCAGAACGATCCCTACTTACATATATACTACAATTTGACGAAAAGAGGGTTTAATTTATGCGCGTATAATTCTCGCATCAAATTTTGGCGCCGTTGCCGGGGATTAGAAAATTTGCTAATTCCTTGGATTGTTCGTTTTTATTATGTATTTTAGTTTTAGTTTCTGATTTGTGTTTTGTTTTTTTTGTTCTAGGTACTAGTTTATGACTCGGAGTTCTCATACGATTCGTGAACATATCCTGGAGTGATTGGGTTCTTCGTCCGGCTGCAAGACATAAAAGAAAGCACTACTTGGGAGGCAACCCAATGCACTAAAAAAAAAAAAAAAACAAAGCATGTTCATATAAAAAAAAAAAAAGAGGATACTAAACATGGAGAAAGATGGAGCTTCACAAAGGTTGTTTACGTGAAGCCCCACTACGAGGCGTCGGAGCGGAAGGCATAGAAGCAGGAGGCATAGAAGCGGGAGGCATAGAAGCGGGAGGCATCGGAGCGGAAGCCATCGGAGCGGAAGCCATCGGAGCTAGAGCATTCCAGGCCTCAATACTTGGCCAAGCGCTGGATGACCCAGGAAAAATATGCCTCTGGAAGTAAGCCGCAAGCCTTTGACGGTCACTTTGACGGTCACTTTGCATACGACCATTGGATTCTTGCAGCTCATCAAGCTTCCTCTTCATGCCCGTCGAATAGTTGTTTGCAAGCACATGCAAACTTCTATTCTCGTACTTAAGAAGTTTGATTTCCTGCTTGAGACTTTCCACCTCTGCCATCAATGATTCCACCTGACGGGAGCGGGCAAGCAGGCGTTGGCCCATGTTGGACACAGAACTCGCACACTGGACACTAAGTGCGAGGGACTCTTGAACGGCCAACTCATCGGACCGTCCTGACAGCAGCCTGCTATCTTTTGGAGTAAGGAGGTTTCTAGCTACTATTGTAGCTGTTGTGGCGTCCTGCATCACGGAGTCTTCACCTGTAAGAAGACCGTTAGAAGATAAAAAAGAAGGACGCCATACATTACCTTGACGGGGCGCAACTGGATCGCTGCTGAGACTCAAATCTAAGCTAAGGTTCGATGGGTTTGCCATTTTTCAAAAGTGTTCAAAGAGATGGGGTGGATGGAGTTAATTCTCAAAGGGCCGGAGTCGATTTTCAAAGAATGGGAAATCTTCGGAGTGTGTTTGTTACGGTGATCGATACATCTATAAGAAGCCAAGGCGACGAGTCCATCGATTCAAAAAGCCGGAATTTCCGGCGTAAGTTAGGCGACGCGTTCTCGGCTTTTCAGAAACGCGTTCAACTTTGTCAAAAGTTCACGTGGAGGTCATCATCGCAGTTACACTTTTGCCGACAAGCGTAAATTTCGGCGACGCTTTCTCTGCTTTTCAGAAAACGCGTGCGACTTTGTCAAAAGAGCTCTGACAGAGCCGCGTACGCACTACTACGTGTCGTGCAGAAATCGAAGGGGCGTCGTGCAGAAATCGAAGAGGCGTCCGTTCAGAAATCGAAGAGACGTTTGTCGACACGGGTAAAAGAACACACTTGATATTATCTCTATATATGTCGACCTTCATCTTTTATGGCAAGGCAAACCTGAAGAAAATGCCCAACTCTTCCTCACCTCTGAGGGCGCACTCCCAGCGAAGCCTCTTGAAATACTCAATTTTTTCTCCCCCAAAGAAGATACCAGAAACCTGGAGTACAAATGAGGCAGAAGGAAACGGTCGATCGAAGCATGTGGAGACAACCACAACAAATACATGTGCTGCTTCATTCGCCATTTCTTCAAAAGCAAAGGTATCTCATATCATCAAGGTCTAAAGCAAAAGTATCTCATATCATGCTCTTTCCCTGTCCTTTTCTTTGTCCTTGTTATTACTCGCATGGCAAAGTAAAACGAAAGCAATCAGAGGCACTTGGAGTCAGTCTTCTGTTCTGGAACCGACTGCCTGGAATCCATTCCTGATTGCTTACCTAGCGTTGCTCTCGACCACTTCTGCAAGGGGAGCAAGCAAGGCAAGGAAAATGATACATTGAAGCATGTGGAGACAAACATAGGCTGAGTTATCCTCCAACCCTTTTCAATACAAATTGGAAAGATTGAACAAAGAAACAGACCAAAGGAGTAAGCTCAGACCTTCGGGGGAGACCAAAAGAATCCTGCTGCCCAGTTCAAGAGTAGCACAAAGGAAAATCAACGATGGGAGGAACCCCTGTGGAGTCAACAACATCAAGCCTCAATGCAATCAACAAGGAGAAGATGGAATTTACATTCCACAACCAGATTTGCGTCTCTAAACTCTTCTCTTTGTTAATTACATTTTGCCATGTTTAGTATGTTTAAGTGCTTTTTGTGTGTTTACTTATGTTTTGTGTGAATCTATGCTTAAAACATTGAGGACAATGTTTGATTTAAGTGTGGGGGGGTAACTAATGATGTTAATGCAAATTCGTGGGATTTTATCACCCATAACTTTAAATGTTGTTCCTTGCTGTTTTAAGGTGTTTTTAAGATGTTTTAGAGTGTTTTATTATGTTTTGTTTTTATAACTCCGAAAATCACATAAAAAGTTGAAAAATATGTTTTGAAAAGCCTAAAAAGAGTGTTTTGAGTCGTTTTTGTGTGTTTGTGTCTTTTGGTACCTTCCAACACAATGATAAGGATTTGGTTTGGGGGTGTGGGATGGAAGGTTTGTGTTTTGTGTTTGTTTTATGTGTTAGTTTCGGTTAAGAGTGTTTTTGCATGCTAATACGAATGTATATGAGGATTATGTTTGAAAACAAACGATTAGGTTGCTATGGAAAAGAGTTGCATCTTGTTGTCATTTATAAAGCTATAACTCTTGAAATTATGATGATAGAGGTACCATACTCAAATTCTAGAAGAAGAATAGTGGAGACTACCCTAGTGAGTTATTTTGAGCCTATTTGCTTCTTTGAGAGGGTTTAAAGTGTTTCTACTCCTATCTCTTTCTTTCAATTTCACTTTAAATGATCTCATTACTTCTATTTTGATTGGATGCTAAGAATTACTCTCTTTGCAGATACCATGTGTTTAGTATCATTCGTGAATGAACTCAATGAGATGATGTTAGGCTATGCATGTTTAACTACTAAAAGGCTTAAATCCTACCCATTTGTGTGTTCCATTCACCCTCGTTGCAGCCAAACACTTTAGCCCAAGTCTTTCATCACCCACACCACATTCTAGCCCATTACAAGCCATGCCTTATAGTTTGGGGAATACCAAGGTGATGAAGACTAAAAGTAAATTGAGCTTAGAACAAGATTGTGGCATGTACCGAGAGCACCTATGTTGAAGATGTTTCTAAAAAAAAGGGGGTTATAAAAAAAAAAAAAAAAAGAAAAGAAGAGAATTAAAATGGATACAAGTTCCAAATCTCCTCATTATAAGACATAGGGCCTGGATGCCAAAAACAAAGAAGAAAGAAAACAAATGCAAGTGAAGAGCATGATCCTCAAGAACACTTTGGTAAGCCCCAAGCTCTAGTATTTCATATCACTTCTCTCGTAACCTATAACCTAAGCCTTACATTACAATCTTGAGAAAGACCTAGCTGATCATTGAGGATGTATTCATGGGTGATGGTAAGTGTGTGTGTTATCTATATTCTTAGCATTTGATTCATTTCATGAGATCTACTCAGAAACTGTGCTTCCATTTCAGATTTCATATGTGAGAATTTTGATTTCATTGACATAATTTCACTCATATATGTTGTTGAGAGACTAAACCTTAAGATCTGAGTGAAAACTTGAGTGGATTCTGTGAGGAGTAGAGTTGAGGCGAATTCCTTCTTAAGCATTTGGGTATGGTGATCTTGAAGTTGTAAGACTTTGAGAAATATCTTTATACGTTTCAATTGATACGATTCTTTGAAGTGGCAATCTTTTGAGTTGAATGAATGACAAACAAAATCTTCATTGGTTCTTATTAGTTTGTTTAAAGCATGTTTTAACCAAGTTGTTTGCAGATTTTGTAAATGTTTGTGGGTGTCATCACTGTAAACCCTCAGGAGACACAACTCCTCCAACTAGGGACACCTAGGGGTTCAAAGGCTTGTTGCACATGCTCAGTGCAATCGTTTAGCCAGCGAAAGTGGTTTAGTTAGATGTTTGAGTTTTGTGTGTTTTAGTTTTAAGTTTGCTCGAGGACTAGCAAAAACCAGGTTTGGGGGTATTTGATAGTCACATTTTGCATGCATGTATAGCTTTCTTATTTGGCGTTTTTGTATTGTTTTTGGATTAAACTAGTTGCATTTTACTTTGTTTGGTGTTAGTGTGCAGCCAAGTGTGTAATAAGATCAATTGGAAGGCAAATGAAGGAATGTGGTGAAATTCGGCCAAATTGAGTGATTCTAAATAAAACAAGCATTGAAGTCAGATTAGGTGGTTTCAACACCAAAACATGCATTCACATGCATGTTCAAACACTTTGCACATGTTTCTTGGATTAAATATCCACATACCTGCAGATTATGTCCATTCCTTGCATCCTTTATTCCAGAAATTCCATTTCATGCCATCATTTCAGAAATCCAACCCATTCCTTTGTCCATGCCATGTGTTCTTCCCATTTCCAGAATTTGTACAAACATTTCAATTGTGGCAGATTCCACTCACTTGTTGCAGCAAGGGCACATGCATTTTGATTAAACAAACCTCATCTTTGCAGACCTTGTCCTTGCCGTGGGAACAACATCTCAGAAACCCATTCAAGTCCAGCTCATTTGATGCCTTTCCATCACTTATGCTCTGCCATCTGAGTTAAACAAAGGGCAGATCCAATCTGAATGTTGGGGGATCACACACACTCTATTTGGCTCCATTTTCTGTCCATCATACACACTAATTCGCCCTCTCCATTGCATTGCATTCTACATTCTTTTCCTTTCACAGAAACTGTCCATTACACTCCCATAACCCCCCCCATTTCACCTATAAATACTCATTCATTCATCTCATTTCAAGGACAATTCATTCACAACAAAACTGCCTTGGGGCCGTGCCCTTCACAAAGTCCATCCATTACATTTCATTCACTCATCCATTTCAGAATGTAGACATCAAACTTCCCTTGTGCCGTGCTCTCCCTTACAATCCAAACACCATCCTTCCATTCCTCCACCACTTCCCAAACCATCCACACCATCAACCTATCCCTAGACCTTGTGCTACAACGAAGAGGAAGAGAAGAGTGCCTAAACGTTCATACAATTCAAGTTTGAGTTGTTGGAATGTTTAGGTGTTTCTTTGATTTCAAGGTTTAATTTCAATACTCTTTGTTTTGTAAGAATGAGGAATGGAAGATAAGAAGGCCTAAACGTTCATACAATTCAAGTTTGAGTTGTTGGAATGTTTAGGTGTTTCTTTGATTCTCTTTGTTTGTACCATGAGGAACTTTCTCTTTCGATGTAACCTTGCAAGAGTGCCATGTAGTTAATTCAGAATTCTCATTTAATCTATCTATTTCTTGTTTCATTCTCCAATTTAATTGTGACTTAGTGTGTTGATTTTAGTGCTTGATCATCATTTGAATTAACCACAGGTTGTTTAGCCAAGATTAAAGCACACATCATGCATAATCTTGGTGGATATGTGAATGAATGAAGGGAATGTTTTGCAAACATCCTGCCAAGTGTTCCCTTTGGTTTAGTGAATGTTTCTTATGCATTACATATTCTTGATTAGGAACCAAAGTTGCACATCATAATTAGGTTCATGATTAGGGACATTTGATCAAATCCACACATCATATGGCTGATCATATCTAAGTGAAACAAACTCAAGAAATAAGTAGAGGGATGAGTATAATCTGACTTAACAAGCATGGACTTGGTTTAGCAATGGTGAAATCGAATCTCTAGCTACATCTCTATTTGTGTTATCTCATTTCATTAGTTGTCGATTTATTCATTTTGTGTTTACTTATTTTCCTTATGCTTTAATTTACAATCTGTCATTTAGTTTAATCAAAACATAAATCCCCCTTTACTTTAATGTCCAATTTAGTTAGAAATCATTTTAGTTTGTGCTTTTAAGTGTTTTGATTCATTTCATTTCCCAATTTCGTCCAAATTCACCAAAGTGCTCAAAACTGCCCAGAAAGTGATTTTAAGGCAGTTTTGAGTGTTTTGGGTGATGTTTGAGTCTTTTGGTTTGTTTTAGTGTTTTAAGTGTTTAGTTTTGCATTACTTGAGTCTAGTTAAGTGTTTTATATTGTGTTTTTACATTTGAATCAAGCCATAATCTTAAATTCGTCCAACATTGGATTTAAGGTCAGAAACTGCTTAGTTAGTGTTTTTAGGCAGTTTTGAGTCTTTTGAACTTGATTTGAGTCCTTTGAGTCTTTGTGAACATTTTTAACTTTGTTTTTACGTTTTTGAGTCAAATCCAAGTGATTAACAATCCCTCCTAATCCCCGGTCCAGAACGATCCCTACTTACATATATACTACAATTTGACGAAAAGAGGGTTTAATTTATGCGCGTATAATTCTCGCATCAAGTGGTGCATAAATGGAGAGAAATGGACAGTTTCTGTGAAAGTGTGAGAGTGTCGAATGCAATGGAATGGAGAGGGGGAATGAGAGTGAATGATGGACAGAAATTGGAGCAAAATGGTGTATGTAATGGAATGGATCCGAGATGGAGATTTATGAGTGTTATGGACAGAAAATGGAGTGTAATAGGCTGTGTGTGATCCCCCAACATTCAGATTGGATCTAACATTTGTTTAACTCAGATGGCAGAGCATAAATCAGATGGAATGATGGGTTTCTGAGTGTGATACCTGCAAAGCATGGACATGATCTGCAAGTGTGGTTTATTTAATCCAAAACACATGTGGAATGTCTGCAAGCATGAGTGGAATCTGCCAAAAGTGAATTGTTTGTACAAATTCTGGAAATGTGAAATGGGCACACGGCATGGGTAAAGGGATGAGTGAATTTCTGGAATAAAGGATGCAAGGAATGGACATAATCTGCAGGTATATGGATATTTAATCCAAGATACATGTGCAAAGTCTGCCACAAGGGAGTGGACAATCTGAAACTGTTAGAATAATCTGGAATTGGGTATGGAAGTGCACGGATTGGACATGAAAGAGATGGGAATGCAAAGGTGATGTGTAGAAATGTAATGGAGTGCACGGAACGGATGTTTGTGTTTGTTGGTGTCAAAATGGCTGAAATGAATTAAGTGATGGAAATGGGATTGTGAGGAATCTGATTTGGTGCTAGAATTGCATCAAATGATGGGATGATATGGGAACACATGGCCAAGGTTGTGACATGCATGTGAATGCATGTTTTGATGTTGAAACCACATAATCTGATTTCAATGCTTGCTTTGATTAGAATCACTCAATATGGCCGAATTGCACCATTTAACACTTCACATCATTTCTGGAATGTTTTTACTTCATTTGCTTTCCCTTTGATCTTAGTACACACTTGGCTGCACACTAACACAAAACAATGTAAAACGCAACTAGTTTAATCCAAAACATCACAAAGACGCCAAATAAGGGAGATATAGATGCATGCAAAATATGACTTATCAGTTGCATGATCTCATTATTCCTTGCTTGGTTGCTACTTAGAATGCAATTGTATCATGATAGAACTAAATGCTAGAACTTATATCCGTTTCATTCAAAGCATGATATTGATTGCATAACATATATCAAGATGAAGTTGTGTAGTTGCCACCATAGCCAAATAGCCTTACTTCCCATATTTCGTATATATTGTAAGTCTTAACCCCGTTGAGCCTCGTTTAACCTATTTTCTTTGCTAACCACATCAACCCTTACCTAGCCTAGATTAGGACCATCCGTACCCTTGTTCTTAAAAGATAGTGAGCATGACTTAAATGAATTCCTTTTGAGTACATTATGAAAGAAAATGAGTGTGGGGGAGAGAATGTTTTGTTCTTAAGCGTTTATGTATGTTTTGAGAAAAAAAAAAAAAAAAAAAAAATTGTGAAAAATATATGTAAAAGAAAAACAGAAAAGAAAAGAAAGAAAGGAAAAAGAACTTGTTCCCCCTTGATCAAAAGTTGAGTTTTCATTCAAAAGTGATTTCTACGTTAATTCAAATGCTTTGCTCGCTATTTCTTTGAGAACCTTTGTTTTCCATATACCTTCTTTAGCCAAACACCTTTAGCCCCGTTACACCCCTTTGACTTCTATCTTGATCGTTATGTGTTTAATAATGTGGAGTTTGGAATTGATATGAGCTTATGGAATCACTGGTTCTCATTCTAAGTAGTAGCATTCCATTCATGAGATCATATTCATGTCGTTATCGTAAATTCAGAAAATGCTTTCCTTGTTATAACATATGTGAGTGTTCGTCTACATGTTTACATCAATCTTCTCACATATAACTAGTGTAGGGTGTGTAGTCAGAAAATCTATGTGAAAATAGAGTGCATTCTAGTAAGGAATTGAGGGAATTCTCTAAGGCATGTTACTACATTCAAAACATGGTTTTAAATGCTTAATTGTGAACTAGTATGTGGTGACTATGAGTAAGAATGTACTTAAGTGTAAAAATGGCTAAAATCTGTGGGAATAATGATTTTTAACTTGTCATGTGCTTTGGAAATCCCTGAGACGTTTGTTGGAAGGTTTAGGTTGTGTTTTACTTGTTCGTTTTGTTTTGTTTCTGGTTTCTTTTGTTTTGTTTTGCTCGAGGACTAGCAAAGATAAGTGTGGGGGTATTTGATAGGAGCATTTTCATGCAACTTAAATGGCTTGTTCTCGTGCATTTACGTTATGTTTCTTTAGTTATTTTAGTACTTTAAGCTATTTTCGTGTGTTTGTAGGTCGAAAGGGCTAAAGGAGCAAAAAGATGCATTTTGGAGACTTTTGGAGCACTTTTGGGCTAAGGACGGATAGCTTATGCTTGAAGCCAAAGTGTTGGACGAAATTGAAGACCTAATTGGAGCCAAAGTGTTGGAACCTTGTTCTCTTTAGTTTTAGGACATTTAAACCTTTCCTAATCCCAATCATGCCATGCATAACACACATCCATTCTAACACATTGTCATTGCACATGCATTTCCTTCATTAGTTAACCCACATGCACTTATCACTTATCATCACCACATATCATATCACTTAATCACTTATCACTTATCATCACCACTTAACCACTTATCATATCATAACCACATATCATATCACTTATCACTTATCACTTAACATATCATCCACCTACTTCACCTACAACATCCACCTACTTCACCTACAAATGACATAGCCATATGTTCCCTCCACTACTCCTATAAATACCCTTGCATTCATTCATTCATGGACATCTCATTTTTCATACACAACACACCACAAACACTTCCATCTTCTCCCTAGCCGTGAGTCTCTCCATTTTCTGCACCATTCCCTTCCCTTTCTCCTCCATTTCTTCCATTTCCATAATCCCCCAATCCATTCAACACACCAACAACATCCCTTAGTCCTTGTGCTACAACGAAGACGAAGAGAAGAAGGCCTAAACGTTCATACAATTCACGTTTGAGTTGTTGGAATGTTTACGCGTTTCTTTGATTTCAATGTTTAAATTCAATTCTCTTTGTTTTGTAATGGAAGAGAAGAGTGCCTAAACGTTCATACAATTCAAGTTTGAGTTGTTGGAATGTTTAGGTGTTTCTTTGATTTCAAAGTTATGAGGAACTAAACCCTTTTTGGCTAGGGGTGATTTCAATACCATGTTTATTTATGTGATATGAATTGATGAATTCCGGTTATGAACTCTTGATTCGTGAATGCAATTGGCTTAACTATTTGATGATTAACTTATTTGTGTTTGTTGATTGAGGGTCGACACTTAATTAGCATGCATGAATACGTGGCTAAAGTTTAAGAAGGTTTCACATAATCGTTACTAACTTATACTTGAAAGTAGTGAAGGTCGCTTGTCACGATCGCGTTAAGTTTAATTCTTAGCATGAGTAACATGATGTCATAGTTACAAATGCTTTGTCAATGCTTATGGTTTTCATTATTCTTAATGATCTTCGATTGTATCTCTATTATGATGACATGTAGGGAACTTTTGAGAATGTTTTGGGTTGTCGAATGATGCCATCCAATCCAATAATATAAGGAAAATCTAAGGGTTAACTAGTGATGTCACGGTTAATTTGGGGCATTGTCGTTCATAATTCAATGAAGGAATAACTGGAAATTGATTCATATGCATAAATATCATGTGTAGAGAAAGAACCCTTAGCTAGCTTCCCATCCATTCATTTCCGTCAAATCCATATTTACAATTTGTTTTGTTTCCAAGTATTCATTTTAGTTTAAATTCGTCCAAATCCAATTCCCCCCCCCCCTATTTCGTTGAAGTCTTAGTCTTAATCTTTCTTATTTTTAGTTTTGCTTTCTTCGAGCATTAAATAGTGTTTTATATTGTGTTTTTATGTTTTTAAGTCAATTTAGAAGGTTTTAGCAAGCCCTCCTAATCCCCGGTCTAGAACGATCCCTCACTTATCCATTCTACTACAATTGTCAAACGAGGGTTTAATTTGAGTGTCAAGTAATTCTCGCATCAAGAAGAAGGAGTGTCGTGGCTTCCATAGGAGAAAGACCATCTTGTGCCGCAAGAAATCTGCATCCATTGGAGACTTTTAGAGTTCTTTCTTCCCTTGTTTCGTTTCCATGTTTATTTTAATTTGCTTTTCAATTGTTATGAACATGTGTAACTAAGTTTTTCTTAGTTAGAGGTGAATTCAAAGCCATGGGCATATGTTTTATATGAATTGATTTCCTCCAGATTTTGTTTCTTGAATTGTGGATGTGATTTACTTAATTGATTTATTGAGAACTTGTTCTTGTGTGTTGATTAAGGATGCATACTTAGTTTTCATACATGAATTTGATGCTAGGATATAAGGGAATTTCACTTAATCGTTATGACCTTATATTCATATGTAGTGGAAATCACTAGTCATGATTGTATTAAGTAAATTCTAGGCAAGAGTATCATGCAATTCATAGTTACGAATGCCTAGTCAATGCTTACGGTTTTCAAAAAGCTTAATGATCTTTGATTTCCTCCAGATTTTGTTTCTTGAATTGTGGATGTGATTTACTTAATTGATTTATTGAGAACTTATTCTTGTGTGTTGATTAAGGATGCATACTTAGTTTTCATACATGAATTTGATGCTAGGATCGTTATGACCTTATATTCATAAGTAGTGGAAATCACTAGTCATGATTGTATTAAGTAAATTCTAGGCAAGAGTATCATGCAATTCATAGTTACGAATGCCTAGTCAATGCTTAGAGTTTTCAAAAAGCTTAATGATCTTTGATTTTATCTCTAGTATGCAGTTCATGTAGGGAATTTGATAAGAATAATTTGATTGTCGATGCGTATTCCATCCAATTCAATGAAACTAGGAAAATCTGAAAGTTAATTTGTGCTTTTCACAATTAATTTGGGGCATTGTCATTCATGGTTTAAAGGGATAAAATTTGGAAATCAATTTGTGTTGCATATGTGCATGTGTGGAAAAGGACCCCCTAACTAGCCTTTTTCCCATTCAATTCACCTAATTTAGTGCCTAATCTGTTTAGTTTACAATCTGTCCATTTTAATTAATTTCGTCCAAATCAATTCCCCATTTTATTAAGTGTGTTAGATTAGTTAGAAAAGTGTTTGAATCTGTCCAAATTAGTGTCTTGAGTCTAAGTTAGTTAAATTTCGTCCAAATCACCCTTTAGAGTCTAGTTTGAGTCTATTTGAGTGTTTTGGGCTGTTTTGAGTCTTTTTAAGTTGTTTTGAGTCATATAGGTCTAGGTAAGTGTTTTAAAGTTTAATTTTGTGTTTTTAAGTTAGTTTAGAGTAGATTAGCATCCCTAGTTAATCCCCCGTTAGACCGATCCCTACTTGCATTTATACTACAATTGTCACAAATAGGGTTTAATTTGTGTGTCAATATAATTTTCACATCAGGTATTTAGTGCATGAATGTGATTTTTTGGATAGGGTTTTCAAGTAAGAACAAAGAGGCAGCTCCAAGCTGAAAACAACTCTTTTATGAAAATGTAAAACTCCTAACCAAAACAAATGAGCATATAAAATGAATTTAAGCAAGCAATTTGAAAGATAGATTTAGAATTATTCGATGAAGAACATTACCCATAAAATATGCTTGATGCTCCTTAGAGATATGAGATAGAGGTGAAAATAATGCTCTCAAAAAAATGTTTCCAATCTCAAACCCCAAAAACCAAATGAACCCTAGCTTGAACTTTATAAAGAGTGTTTGATGTTTAGACAGAAAAGGGACCAGAAAAGCCACGTGTCATGTGCAAAATCAATCTTGAAAGATCTAGGGCTGAAAAATCATTTTCGGGAAAAAGCTGTCAGGTGGCTGATAGGAGCATATTCATGCGACTTAAATAGCTTGTTCTCGTGCATTTACGTTATGTTTCTTTAGTTATTTTAGTACTTTAAGCTATTTTCGTGTGTTTGTAGGTCCAAAGGGCTAAAGGAGCAAAAAGATGCATTTTGGAGACTTTTGGAGCATTTTTGGGCTAAGGATGGATAGCTTATGCTTGGAGCCAAAGTGTTGGACGAAATTGAAGACCTAATTGAAGACCAAAGTGTTGGAACCTTGTTCCCTTTAGTTTTAGGACATTTAAACCTTTCCTAATCCCAATCATGCCATGCATAACACACATCCATTCTAACACATTGTCATTGCACATGCATTTCCTTCATTTCAGCCACACTCCCACATATCATTACTTATCATCACCACTTATCACATATCATACACTTATCATCACCACTTCTACATATCACTTACCACATATCATTCACCACTTATCATTCACCACTTATCATATCATACACTTATCATATCATATACTTATCATTCACTTATCATATCATACACTTAATTAATTAACCCACATGCACTCATAATCATTCACACTTTGTCACTCACATGCATTTCCTTCATCATTTCCAACCCACATGCACCCTAGATTCTAATCAGCCACTCCACATGCATTTCCAACTTAATTCACATGCATTCCATCCTTTAAAACATTGCACATGCACTCATCATCATAACCTAGCTGTCATGTTTCCCCTTTCATCATTCCCTCACATTCTTTAAATCAGCCAACACATGCATCCACCTTTCTCCCATCAGATTTCCAACATTGCACATGCATTCCCCTTACAATTTCAGCCATCCTAGCTGTTTTGCACATGCATTCACTTAACCTAGCTGTCATGTTCCCTCTCCCATCCATTCATCTCCCTATAAAAACCATACACACTTCACACAACATGGATTCATTCTCATTCACTCTTCCATATTCCAGAAATTCGTCAAAACCTCTCCACACCCTTGCAGCAGCCACCAAAACACTTTTCTTTTCCCTATTAATCCAAACACCACTCCCCAAACCATTCACACCACCAAACCTCACCTTAGACCTTGTAATACAACAACGAGGAAGAGAAGAGTGCCTAAACGTTCATACAATTCAAGTTTGAGTTGTTGGAATGTTTAGGTGTTTCTTTGATTTCAATGTTTAAATTCAATTCTCTTTGTTTTGTACGTATGAGGAATGGAAGAGAAGAGTGCCTAAACGTTCATACAATTCAAGTTTGAGTTGTTGGAATGTTTAGGTGTTTCTTTGATTTCAAAGTTATGAGGAACTAAACCCCCCTTTGTTAGGGGGTGATTCGAAATATATATTTATGCTTGCATTTTGATTTGATTACTTCTAATTGCGTTTCATAAGTTGTGGTTTCAATTTGTTTAACTGTTTGATTGATAACTTATTTATGTATGTTTAATTGAGAGTGCACGCTTAATTTTCATGCATGAATATGACGCTAGAATATAAGTGAGTTTCACCTAATAGTTACGAACTTATATTCACAAGTAGTGGAGGTTGCTTATAAACAATCGCGTTAAACGAATTCTTGGCATAAGTTTCATGCAATCCATAGTAACGAATGCCTCGTCAACACTTATAATTTTCATAGAGCTTAATGATTCTTGCTTGTATCTCTTCTATGCATTCATGTTGAGGACTTGTGGGGAATGTTTTGAATTGTCGCATGCATCATCCAATTCAATAACGTTAGGAAGATTTGAAGGTTAATTAGTGCATCACGGTTAACTTGGGGTGTTGAGAATTCATGGTTTATTGAAATGCAATTGGAAATCATTTTATTATGCAAGTGTAACATGTATGGAGATGAACCCCTTAGCTAGGTTCCCATCCATTCATTTTCATTAAATTAATCTTTACTATCTGTTTTTACTTACAATCTGTTCATTTTATTTAATTTCGTCAAAACCTAATTCCCCCTTTACTTTAATGTCCAATTTAGTTAGAAAGTGTTTTAGTTTGTGTTTATAAGTGTTTTGATTCATTTTGTTACACAAATTCGTCCAAATTCACCAAAGTGCTCAAATCTGCCCAGAAAGTGATTTTAAGGCAGTTTTGAGTGTTTTGGGTGATGTTTGAGTCTTTTGGTTTGTTTTAGTGTTTTAAAGTTTAGTTTTACATTCTTTGAGTTAGTTTAGTGTTTTATATTGTGTTTTAACGTTCTTGAGTCAAGTTATTACTTAATTTCGTCCAAATTTGTGTTTGTGCTCAAAACTGCCCAGAAAGTGGTTTTTAGGCAGATTTGAGTGTGTTTGTGTTGTTTTGAGTCTTTTGGTTTGTCTTAGTGTTTTAAAGTTTAGTTTTGCATTCTTTGAGTCTAGTATAGTGTTTCATATTGTTATTTTACGTTTTTGAGTCAAAATCCAAGTGGTTAACAATCCCTCCTAATCCCCGGTCCAGAACGATCCCTACTTATACTTATACTACAATTTGACGAAAAGAGGGTTTAATTTGTGCGCGTATAATTCTCGCATCAAATTTTGGCGCCGTTGCCGGGGATTAGCAACTTTGCTAATCCTTTGGATTGTTATTTTCGTTTTCTTATTAGCTTTAGTTTTAGTTTTTGATTGGTGTTTTGTTTGTTGAATTCAAGTACTAGAGAAGCACAACATGGCACTTGATAATGCTTCTCTTTTGTCACAGCTCATGGAAAGGTCCCAAATGCAAAGCGTTGGTACATTTGATCTTCAATCAAGGAACGACGTGTTTTCCAATACTTACAATTCGGATTGGAGTGATCATTCAAACTCTATGTGGTGGGAACCTCAACATGTTCAACAAGAAGGATATTGGCAGCCATATGAGGAGTTCTATTCAAGACCTATGCAGCCACCACAACCTCATATTCAATACGCCCAACCAAACTCAAGTTCGTCAATAGATTATAATCGAAAGCTTAATGAATTAATTTGTTTGGTGCAGGGCTCACAAAATCATGACAATGAGGCTCAACAAGGAGGATATTGGCCGCCATATGAGGAGTTCTATTCAACGCCTATGCAGCCACCACAACCTGCCCAAAGCGATGTAGGTAATTCAAGTGATAATGATAAGATTTTTCAATTACTTACTACTTTGACGCAGGGAGTCCAACTTCAAAACAAAGATAGGGAAAATCAAGACAAAAGGTTGGACTACTTGGAAAAGCAAATTGGGCAGATAGCGGAGTTTGTAGAACAAATTTGCGACCAAGGCGAACTCCCTAGTTCAACCATTGCAAATCCGAAGGGAGAATTTGAAACCACCAATGCTATCATGTTGAAAAGTGACAAGGAGGTTGGAACGGACCCTCAACCATCAAAATCAAATCACAAGGAAGAGGAATACACCTAACCCACGGCAAGAGTGGAAACACCTTTGCCGGAAGCACCTATTGCTCCTATGCCATCAAATTCGGGTAAGGTTGTTCCAAAATTCATTATTTCTAACCCCGTTCCAACAAAGATCTCTATTCCTTGCAGGTTCATGACTTCCAAGGAAGAAGAAGGTGAAAAAGACATCTTGGAAGGCCTTCCAAAGGTGCAAAGTATGGAATATCAAGAATTCGTTAAAAAGGATATACTTGAGACAACAATTCCCAAACACGTTGGATTTTCTGGTCCTACAATGTTCAAAGAAGATGTGTTTATCCTTGAGTTCATGTCGGAGCACACAGGTAAGCCGCCTCCCCGAATTTCAATTTTCTTTTATACTAATATGTCGTTAATGATTCAGGCATCCACTCTAGAATTTAAACTATTACCGGATCATTTCAGGTATCACCGCCCATTCAAAGACCAATTCCATGCCGTTTGATTTGAATAAAAAAAAAATAAAAAAAAAAAAAAAGAAATAGAGATAAAAAGAAAAATAAAAGAATGTAACTTTCACAAAGGTTGTTTGCTTGAAGCCCCACTCCTTGGCAAAACTCTAGAAGCAGGAGTCATCGAGGCGGAAGTCATCGAGGCGGAAGGCATCGGAGCGGAAGGCATCGGAGCGGGAGGCATCGAAGATAGAGCATTCGAGGCCTCAATACTTGGCCAAACGCTGGACGAGCCAGGAAAAATGTGCCTCTGGAAGTAAGCCGCAAGCCTTTGACGGTCACTTTGACGGTCACTTTGCATGCGACCATTGGATTCTTGCAGCTCATCAAGCTTCCTCTTCATGCCCGTCGAATAGTTGTTTGCAAGCACATGCAAACTTCTATTCTCGTACTTAAGCAGTTTGATCTCTTGCTTAAGACTTTCCACCTCTGCCATCAATGATTCCACCTGACGGGAGCGGGCAAGCAGGCGTTGGCCCATGTTGGACACAGAACTCGCACACTGAACACTAAGTGCGAGGGACTCTTGAACGGCCAACTCATCGGACCGTCCTGACAGCAGCCTACTATCTTTTGGAGTGAGGAGGTTCCTAGCTACTATTGTAGTTGTTGTGGCGTCCTGCATCACGGAGTCTTCACCTGTGAGAGGACCGTTAGAAGATAAGAAAGAAGGGCGCCATACATTACCTTGACGCGGCGCGCCCGTATCACTGCTGAGACTCAATTCTAAGCTAAGGTTTGATGGGTTTGCCATTTTTTCAAAAGTGTTCAAAGAGATGGGGTGGATGGAGTTAATTCTCAAAGGGCCGGAGTCGATTTTCAAGAATGGGCAATCTTCAGAGTGTGTCTGTTGTGGTGATCGATAGCTCTATAAAAAGCCAAGGCGACGCGTCCACCGATTCAAAAAGTCGGAATTTCCGGCGTAAGTTAAGCGACGCGTTCTCTGCTTTTCAGAAAACGCGTTCAACTTTGTCAAAAGTTCACGTGGAGGTCATCATCGCAGCTACACTTTTGCCGACAAGCGTAAATTTCGGCGAGGCTTTCTCTGCTTTTCAGAAAACGCGTGTGACTTTGTCAAAAGAGCTCAGACAAAGCCGCGTACGCACTACTACGTGTCGTTCAGAAATCGAAGGGGCGTCGTGCAGAAATCGAAGAGGCGTCCGTTCAGAAATCGAAGAGACGTTTGTCGACACGGGTAAAAGAACAATACCACCACTTGATATTATCTCTATATATGTCGACCTTCGTCTTTTATGGCAAGGCAAACCTGAAGAAAATGCCCAACTCTCCCTCACCTCTGAGGGTGCACTCCCAGCAAAGCCTTTCGAAATACTCAATTCTTTCTTCTTCCCCAAAGATGATACCAGATGCCTGGAGTACAGATGACCCAGGAGGAAATGGCGGATTGAAGTGTGCTGATTCGTTCACCGCTTCTTCAAAAGCAAAGGTATCTCATATCATCAAGGTCAAAAGCAAAAGTATCTCATATCATGCTCTTTCCCTGTCTTTTTCTTTGTCCTTGTTCTTACTCGCATGGCAAAGTGAAAGAAGCAATCAGCCGGCACTTGGAGTCAGTCTTCCGATCTGGATCCGACTGCCTGGAATTTATTCCTGATTGCTTACCTAGCGTTGCTCTCGAGTAGTCATCATCAACGGTTGATACACTTCCAGAGAAGGGACCACTCCTGCAAAGATTGAACAAAGAAACAGATAAAAGGGGAAAGCTCAGACCTCCGGGGGAGACCAAAAGAATCCTGCTGCCCAGTTCAAGAGTAGCACAAAGGAAAATCAACGATGGGAGGAAACCAGTTCAAGAATGAGCCTGTGGAATCACAAAGATCAAAGCCTCAATGCAATCACCAAGGAGAAGAGGGAATTTACACTCCATAACCAGATTTGCGGCCCTAAACTCTTCTCTTTGTTAATTACATTCTGCCATGTTTAATATTTTTAAGTGCTTTTTGTGTGTTTACTTATGCTTTGTGTGAATCTATGCTTAAAACATTGAGGACAATGTTTGATTTAAGTGTGGGGGGGTAACTAATGTTGTTAATGCAAATTCGTGGGATTTTATCACCCATAACTTCAAATGTTGTTCCTTGCTGTTTTAAGGTGTTTTTAAGTTGTTTTAGAGTGTTTTATTATGTTTTGTTTTTATAACTCCGAAAATCACATAAAAATTTGAAAAACATGTTTTGAAAAGCCTAAAAAGAGTGTTTTGAGTCGTTTTTGTGTGTTTGTGTCTTAGGGTACCTTCCAACACAATGATAAGGATTTGGTTTGTAATTACATGACTGTTAAAAAGAGTTATAAACATAGAGAAAAGTTTGATTTACTCTTGGTATATGCTTGGTTATGGTTATAATATATGACTTCACATGCAATCATAAAAGAAAAATTCGTTTTTGTAACATGCTTGAAGGAAGGAACTCAAACAAACGCTACAACCCTGTGAGACTCGAGCCATTACTTTCTTTGGAGAGTTATTCTCTGTGATTTCTTGTTTTCTAAAGTCGTTGCATGATCTCATCATTCTTTGCTTGGTTGCTACTTGGAATGCATTTCATTATAGTTCCAAATACTAGAACTCATGCCCAATTCATTCAAAGCATGATATTGTTTGCATAACATACAATAAGATGAAGTTGTTAGTCAAGCCAAAGCCAAAAAGCCTATCCCTTTTCATATTTCTTATTTGTTGTAAGTTTTAACCCTTTTGAGCCTTTTCAAGCGTATTTTCTTTGTTAACCCCTTGTTCTTAAAGGATAGTGAAGCATGACTTAGAATGAACTCCTTTTGATCAATATACTGCAGAAAATAAGTGTGGGGGAAGATAATAGGGCACGGCCAAAGAATGAAATAAAGAAAAAAATTGTTGAAAAGAAAGAAAAAAGAGTTGAAAAATAAGTGAGAATGATCTCACAAGCATTGGTTATTGAAGGAAGGGTCCAAAAGAGTGAATTTGACCCTAGTTGTTGCATGAATCTTCCCTTGTGTTTAAAAGTTGATTTCTGCCATTAAAAATGAGTTTAAGTGTCAATTTCATTACTTCGCTTCCTATTACTTTAAGAACCTTTGTTTTACTTTACCTTTCTTTGTTAAACCATTACCCTTAGCCCCGTTACAACCCTCAACTTCTATCTTGATGTTATGTGTTCAATTTGTGGAGTTTGAATTTGGTATGAGCATATGGAATCACTGGTTCTCATTCTAAGTAGTAGCATTCCATTCATGAGATCATATTCATGTCATTATCGTAAATCCAGAAAATGCTTTCTTTGTTATAAACATATGTGAGTGTTTAGTTTCATATTTACATCAATCTTCTCACATATACTTAGTGTAGGGTGTGTAATCAGAAATTCTGTGTGAAAATAAGAGAGTATCTTGTAAGGAATTAAGTGAATTCTCTAAGGCATGTTACTACATTCAAATGTTGTTTTAAATTGATTAAATGAGAACTAGTATGTGGTAACTATGAGTAAGAATGTACTTAAGTATAAAGATGGCTAAAATCTATGGGACTAATGATTTTTAACTTGTCATGTGCTTTGGAAATCCGTGAGACGATTGTTGGAAGGTGTAGGTGGTGTTTTGTTCGTTTTGTCTAGTTTCGTGTTCTTTTGTTGTTTTGTTTTGCTCGAGGACTAGCAAAAGATAAGTGTGGGGGTATTTGATAGGAGCATATTCATGCGACTTAAATAGCTTGTTCTCGTGCATTTACGTTATGTTTCTTTAGTTATTTTAGTACTTTAAGCTATTTTCGTGTGTTTGTAGGTCCAAAGGGCTAAAGGAGCAAAAAGATGCATTTTGGAGACTTTTGGAGCACTTTTGGGCTAAGGATGGATAGCTTATGCTTGGCGCCAAAATGTTGGACGAAATTGAAGACCAAAGTGTTGGAACTTTGTTCCCTTTAGTTTTAGGACATTTAAACCTTTCCAATTCCCTTATGCCGTGCATCTCCACCTTTCTCACATATCATATCACTTATCATTCATCACATATCATATCACTTATCATTCACCACTTATCATTCATCAAACACATGCATTCACATGTTTTCACAATCTGCCATCATTACAACCAAAACCGTGCACATGCTATCACCATGCATTCACATGCACTTGTTCCTCCATCATTCCATCCTTTAAAGCATTGCACATGCACTTTAAACATTCACCCACATGCATTTCCACCCACATGCTATCCCATTTCAGATTGTCATTTCCCCTTTAATCAACACATGCATCCCCTCACCAAGAAATCATTCATTCCACATGCAATCAGAAAATCCACTTCATAACACATGCATCTTGGCAGATTTCACATGCACTCATGCACATTCACCTTAATTTTCAGATTATTCCTTCATCATTGCACCACACATTCATTGCACATGCTTTCACATTCAACACACATGCAATTCCAGATTTCACATGCACACACAAACATTAGCACATGCAACCTAGCTGTCATGTTCCCCCCATTTCACCTATAAATACTCATTCATTCATTCTCATTCATACACAATTCATTTCACAACAGAAATTGGTCCCTTGGGGCCATGCCCTTCACAAAAGTCCATCCATTCCATTCATACACTTCATCCATTGCAGAAATGTAGACCATAAACCCCCCTTTGTGCCGTGACTCTCCCTTATAATCCAAACACCATCCATCCATTTCCATAATTCCCCAATCCATTCAACACACCAACAACATCCCTTAGACCTTGTGCTACGACGAAGAGGAAGATAAGAGGACCTAAACGTTCATACAATTCAAGTTTGAGTTGTTGGAATGTTTAGGTGTTTCTTTGATTCTACATCAGTTTTGCTTCAAGGGTTCTTTCTTCTTAGTAATTCTATGTTCATTCATGTTTAATATTTTTATGTTAAATCCTTTGCAAACATGAATTGTAACTAATCCTCCTCTAGGAATTCGATGTAGCTTTGCAAAGTTTGCCATGTAGTTAATTCGGAATTCTCATTTAATCTATCTATTTCTTGCTTCATTCTCCGATTTAATTGTGACTTAGTGTGTTGATTTTAATGCTTGATCATCATTTGAATTAACCACAGGTTGTTTAGCCAAGATTAAAGCACACATCATGCATAATCTTGGTAGATATGTGAATGAATGAAGGGAATGTTTTGCAAACATCCTGCCGAGTGTTCCCTTTGGTTTTGTGAAAGTTTCTTATGCACTACATATTCTTGATTAGGAACCAAAGTTGCACATCACAATTAGGTTCATGATTAGGGACATTTGATCAAGTCCACACATCATATGGCTGATCATATCTAAGTGAAACAAACCCAAGAAATAAGTAGAGGGATGAGTATAAACTGACTTAACAAGCATGGACTTGGCTTAGCAATGGTGAAATCGAATCTCTAGCTACATCTCTATTTGTGCTATCTCATTTCATTAGTTGTTGATTCATTCATCTTGTGTTTACTTTATTTCCTTATGCTTTAATTTACAATCTGTCATTTTAGTTAATTTCGTCCAAAACTAAATTCCCCTTTACTTTATTGTCCAATTTAGTTAGAAAGTGTCTTAGTTTATGTTTCTAAGTGTTTTGATTCATTTTGTTACACAAATTCGTCCAAATTTGTGTTTGTGCTCAAATCTGCCCAGAAAGTGGTTTTTAGGCAGATTTGAGTGTGTTTGTGTTGTTTTGAGTCTTTTGGTTTGGTTTAGTGTTTTAAAGTTTAGTTTTGCATTCTTTGAGTCTAGTATAGTGTTTCATATTGTGTTTTTACGTTTGAATCAAGCCATTCGTCCAACATTGAGTTTAAGGTCAGAAACTGCCTAGTTTGTGTTTTTAGGCAGTTTTGAGTCTATTGAACTTGTTTTGAGTCCTTTGAGTCTTTGTGAACGTTTTTAACTTTGTTTTTACGTTTTTGAGTCAAATCCAAGTGATTAACAATCCCTCCTAATCCCCGGTCCAGAACGATCCCTACTTATACATATACTACAATTTGACGAAAAGAGGGTTTAATTTGTGTGCGTATAATTCTCGCATCAAATTTTGGCGCCGTTGCCGGGGATTAGAAAATTTGCTAATTCCTTGGATTGTTCGTTTTTATTATGTATTTTAGTTTTAGTTTCTGATTTGTGTTTTGTTTTTTTTGTTCTAGGTACTAGTTTATGACTCGGAGTTCTCATCCGATTCGTGAACATATCCTGGAGTGATTGGGTTCTTCGTCCGGCTGCAAGACGTAAAAGAAAGCGCTACTTGGGAGGCAACCCAATGCACTAAAAAAAAAAAACAAAGCATGTTCATATAAAAAAAAAAAAAGAGGATACTAAACATGGAGAAAGATGGAGCTTCACAAAGGTTGTTTACGTGAAGCCCCACTACGAGGCGTCGGAGCGGAAGGCATAGAAGCAGGAGGCATAGAAGCGGGAGGCATAGAAGCGGGAGGCATCGGAGCGGAAGCCATCGGAGCTAGAGCATTCCAGGCCTCAATACTTGGCCAAGCGCTGGATGACCCAGGAAAAATATGCCTCTGGAAGTAAGCCGCAAGCCTTTGACGGTCACTTTGACGGTCACTTTGCATACGACCATTGGATTCTTGCAGCTCATCAAGCTTCCTCTTCATGCCCGTCGAATAGTTGTTTGCAAGCACATGCAAACTTCTATTCTCGTACTTAAGAAGTTTGATTTCCTGCTTGAGACTTTCCACCTCTGCCATCAATGATTCCACCTGACGGGAGCGGGCAAGCAGGCGTTGGCCCATGTTGGACACAGAACTCGCACACTGAACACTAAGTGCGAGGGACTCTTGAACGGCCAACTCATCGGACCGTCCTGACAGCAGCCTGCTATCTTTTGGTGTGAGGAGGTTCCTAGCTACTATTGTAGCTGTTGTGGCGTCCTGCATCACGGAGTCTTCACCTGTAAGAAGACCGTTAGAAGATAAGAAAGAAGGGCGCCATACGTTACCTTGACGCGGCGCGCCCGTGTCACTGCTAAGGCTCAATTCCAAGCTAAGGTTCGATGGATTTGCCATTTTTTTTTAAGTGTTCAAAGAGAAGGGATGGAGTTAAATTTCAAAGGGACGGAGTCGATTTTCAAAGAATGGGAAATCTTCAGAGTGTGTTTGTTGGCGGAGATCGATAGCCCTATAAAAAGCCAAGGCGACGCGTCCACCGATTCAAGAAGCCGGAATTTCCGGCGTAATTTAAGCAAAGCTTTCTCGGCTTTTCATAAGGCGCATTCAACTTTGTCAAAAGTTCACGTGGAGGTCATCATCGCAGCTACACTTTTACCGACAAGCGCAAAGTTCGGCGACGCTTTCTCTGCTTTTCAGAAAACGCGTGCATTTTTGTCAAAAGGAGCCGCATCTGCACTACCACGTGTCATTCAGAAAAAGAGGGGGCGTCGTTCAGAAATCGAAGGGGCGCCTGCTCAGAAATCGAAGAGACGTCTTCAAAGATCGAAGAGGCGCCACTATTTCAAAAAGCCGGATTTGCGGGATCAAAACGTTTGTCGACAAGGGTAAAAGAAGAGTACCACCACTTGATATTATCTCTATATATGTCGACCTTCGTTTTTTTATGGCAAGGAAAACCTGAAGAAAATGCCCAACTCTCCCTCACCTCTGAGGGCGCACTCCCAACAAAGCCTTTCGAAATACTCTAATTCTTCTTCTTCCCCAAAGATGATACCAGATGCCTGGAGTACAGATGACCCAGGAGGAAACGCTGGATTGAAGTGTGCTGATTCATTCACCGCTTCTTCAAAAGCAAAGGTATCTCATATCATCAAGGTCTAAAGCAAAAGTATCTCATATCATGCTCTTTCCCTGTCCTTTCCTTTGTCCTTGTTATTACTCGCATGGCAAAGTAAAACGAAAGCAATCAGAGGCACTTGGAGTCAGTCTTCTGTTCTGGAACCGACTGCCTGGAATCCATTCCTGATTGCTTACCTAGCGTTGCTCTCGACCACTTCTGCAAGGGGAGCAAGCAAGGCAAGGAAAATGATACATTGAAGCATGTGGAGACAAACATAGGCTGAGTTATCCTCCAACCCTTTTCAATACGAATTGGAAAGATTGAACAAAGAAACAGACCAAAGGAGTATGCTCAGACCTCCAGGGGAGACCAAAAGAATCCTGCTGCCCAGTTCAAGAGTAGCACAAAGGAAAATCAACGATGGGTGGAACCCCTGTGGAATCAACAACATCAAGCCTCAATGCAATCACCAAGGAGAAGATGGAATTTACATTCCACAACCAGATTTGCGTCTCTAAACTCTTCTCTTTGTTAATTACATTCTGCCATGTTTAGTATGTTTAGTTGCTTTTTGTGTGTTTACTTATGTTTTGTGTGAATCTATGCTTAAAACATTGAGGACAATGTTTGATTTAAGTGTGGGGGGGTAACTAATGTTGTTAATGCAAATTCGTGGGATTTTATCACCCATAACTTCAAATGTTGTTCCTTGCTGTTTTAAGGTGTTTTTTTTAAGTTGTTTTAGAGTGTTTTAGTATGTTTTGTTTTTATAACTCCGAAAATACCATAAAAATTTAAAAAAATTGTTTTGAAAAGCCTAAAAAGAGTGTTTTGAGTCGTTTTTGTGTGTTTGTGTCTTAGGGTACCTTCCAACACAATGATAAGGATTTGGTTTGTAAATTGCATGACTGTTAAAAAGAGTTATAAACATAGAGAAAAGTTTGATTTACTCTTGGTATATGCTTGGTTATGGTTATAATATATGACTTCACATGCAATCATAAAAGAAAAATTCGTTTTTGTGACATGCTTGAAGGAAGGAATTTAGAATAACATTACAACCCTGAGAGACTTGAGCTTTAAACATTCTTTGGAGAGTATTAATCTGTGATTCTTGTTTTCAAACTCGTTGCATGATCTCATTATTCTTGCTTGGTTGCTAATTAGAAGGCGTTTCATCACTTAGTTCCAAATGCTAGAACTTGCATCCATTCCATTCAAAGCATGATATTGAGTGCATAATATATATCAAGATGAAGTGTGTAGTGAAGCCATCAACCAAACAGCCAACCCATGCACTATATTTTGTAGGTCATAACCCCCATTGAGCCATTGTTAGCCTTTGTTATTTGTTTATCCATATCATCCCTACCTAGATTAGAACCACCCATACCCTTGTTCTCGAAGCATAGTAAGCATGATTTTGAGGGAATCCTTTCGATTATGCAAAACGACAAGTGTGGGGGAATTTGTGTGTGTGTGTTGATATGCCATAAAAAAAAAAAAAAAAAAAAAAAGAAATAAGGCATGAGTGAGAATAAAAAGAAAAAAAAAATTCGTGGAAAAAGAAAAAGAAAAGAAAAAGTTGTGAAAAGAAAGAAAAAGAGTATGAAATAAGTGAAAATAAGCTCACATGTTTGTGGTAGTTGAAGAAAGGGTCCAAAACGTTGAATATGGCCCTAAGAGTTGTGTGAATTTTCCCCTTGTGTGTCTAAGTGAGTTTCTGCAATCAAGAGTGATTCTAAGTGTCAAATTTCATTACTTTGCTTGTTATTGCCTAAAGAACGTTTGTTATCCTTACCTTTTATTGTTAGCCAATCACCCTTAACCCGTTACAACCCTTATGCTTCTATCTTGATCATTATGTTTTCAATAATGTGGAGTTTGGAATTGATGTAAGCATATGGTGTCCCTGGTTCTCGCATCTAATTAGTAGCATTCCTTTCATGAGATCATATTCATATACATTCCAGAAAAGTGCTTTCCTTGTTATAAATATATGTGAGTGTTTAGTTTCATATTTACATCAATCTTCTCACATATACTTAGTGTAGGGTGGGTAATCAGAAATTCTGTGTGGAAATAAGAGAGTATCTGGTAAGGAATTAAATGAATTCTCTAAGGCATGTTACTACATTCAAAGGTTGTTTTAAATTGATTAAATGAGAACTAGTATGTGGTAACTATGAGTAAGAATGTACGTAAGTGTAAAGATGGCTAAAATCTGTGGGACTAATGATTTTTAACTTGTCATGTGCATTGGAAATCCGTGAGACGATTGTTGGAAGGTGTAGGTTGTGTTTTGTTCGTTTTATCTAGTTTCGTGTTCTTTTGTTGTTTTGTTTTGCTCGAGGACTAGCAAAAGATAAGTGTGGGGATATTTGATAGGAGCATATTCATGCGACTTAAATGGCTTGTTCTCGTGCATTTACGTTATGTTTCTTTAGTTATTTTAGTCCTTTAAGCTATTTTCGTGTGTTTGTAGGTCTAAAGGGCTAAAGGAGCAAAAAGATGCATTTTGGAGACTTTTGGAGCACTTTTGGGCTAAGGATGGATAGCTTATGCTTGGCGCCAAAATGTTGGACGAAATTGAAGACCAAAGTGTTGGAACTTTGTTCCCTTTAGTTTTAGGACATTTAAACCTTTCCAATTCCCTTATGCCGTGCATCTCCACCTTTCTCACATATCATATCACTTATCATTCATCACATATCATATCACTTATCATTCACCACTTATCATTCATCAAACACATGCATTCACATGTTTTCACAATCTGCCATCATTACAACCAAAACCGTGCACATGCTATCACCATGCATTCACATGCACTTGTTCCTCCATCATTCCATCCTTTAAAGCATTGCACATGCACTTTAAACATTCACCCACATGCATTTCCACCCACATGCTATCCCATTTCAGATTGTCATTTCCCCTTTAATCAACACATGCATCCCCTCACCAAGAAATCATTCATTCCACATGCAATCAGAAAATCCACTTCATAACACATGCATCTTGGCAGATTTCACATGCACTCATGCACATTCACCTTAATTTTCAGATTATTCCTTCATCATTGCACCACACATTCATTGCACATGTTTTCACATTCAACACACATGCAATTCCAGATTTCACATGCACACACAAACATTAGCACATGCAACCTAGCTGTCATGTTCCCCCCATTTCACCTATAAATACTCATTCATTCATTCTCATTCATACACAATTCATTTCACAACAGAAATTGGTCCCTTGGGGCCATGCCCTTCACAAAAGTCCATCCATTCCATTCATACACTTCATCCATTGCAGAAATGTAGACCATAAACCCCCCTTTGTGCCGTGACTCTCCCTTATAATCCAAACACCATCCATCCATTTCCATAATTCCCCAATCCATTCAACACACCAACAACATCCCTTAGACCTTGTGCTACGACGAAGAGGAAGATAAGAGGACCTAAACGTTCATACAATTCAAGTTTGAGTTGTTGGAATGTTTAGGTGTTTCTTTGATTCTACATCAGTTTTGCTTCAAGGGTTCTTTCTTCTTAGTAATTCTATGTTCATTCATGTTTAATATTTTTATGTTAAATCCTTTGCAAACATGAATTGTAACTAATCCTCCTCTAGGAATTCGATGTAGCTTTGCAAAGTTTGCCATGTAGTTAATTCGGAATTCTCATTTAATCTATCTATTTCTTGCTTCATTCTCCGATTTAATTGTGACTTAGTGTGTTGATTTTAATGCTTGATCATCATTTGAATTAACCACAGGTTGTTTAGCCAAGATTAAAGCACACATCATGCATAATCTTGGTAGATATGTGAATGAATGAAGGGAATGTTTTGCAAACATCCTGCCGAGTGTTCCCTTTGGTTTTGTGAAAGTTTCTTATGCACTACATATTCTTGATTAGGAACCAAAGTTGCACATCACAATTAGGTTCATGATTAGGGACATTTGATCAAGTCCACACATCATATGGCTGATCATATCTAAGTGAAACAAACCCAAGAAATAAGTAGAGGGATGAGTATAAACTGACTTAACAAGCATGGACTTGGCTTAGCAATGGTGAAATCGAATCTCTAGCTACATCTCTATTTGTGCTATCTCATTTCATTAGTTGTTGATTCATTCATCTTGTGTTTACTTTATTTCCTTATGCTTTAATTTACAATCTGTCATTTTAGTTAATTTCGTCCAAAACTAAATTCCCCTTTACTTTATTGTCCAATTTAGTTAGAAAGTGTCTTAGTTTATGTTTCTAAGTGTTTTGATTCATTTTGTTACACAAATTCGTCCAAATTTGTGTTTGTGCTCAAATCTGCCCAGAAAGTGGTTTTTAGGCAGATTTGAGTGTGTTTGTGTTGTTTTGAGTCTTTTGGTTTGGTTTAGTGTTTTAAAGTTTAGTTTTGCATTCTTTGAGTCTAGTATAGTGTTTCATATTGTGTTTTTACGTTTGAATCAAGCCATTCGTCCAACATTGAGTTTAAGGTCAGAAACTGCCTAGTTTGTGTTTTTAGGCAGTTTTGAGTCTATTGAACTTGTTTTGAGTCCTTTGAGTCTTTGTGAACGTTTTTAACTTTGTTTTTACGTTTTTGAGTCAAATCCAAGTGATTAACAATCCCTCCTAATCCCCGGTCCAGAACGATCCCTACTTATACATATACTACAATTTGACGAAAAGAGGGTTTAATTTGTGTGCGTATAATTCTCGCATCAGCACCCTAGATTCTAATCAGCCACTCCACATGCATTTCCAACTTAATTCACATGCATTCCATCCTTTAAAACATTGCACATGCACTCATCATCATAACCTAGCTGTCATGTTTCCCCTTTCATCATTCCCTCACATTCTTTAAATCAGCCAACACATGCATCCACCTTTCTCCCATCAGATTTCCAACATTGCACATGCATTCCCCTTACAATTTCAACCATCCTAGCTGTTTTGCACATGCATTCACTTAACCTAGCTGTCATGTTCCCTCTCCCATCCATTCATCTCCCTATAAAAACCATACACACTTCACACAACATGGATTCATTCTCATTCACTCTTCCATATTCCAGAAATTCGTCAAAACCTCTCCACACCCTTGCAGCAGCCACCAAAACACTTTTCTTTTCCCTATTAATCCAAACACCACTCCCCAAACCATTCACACCACCAAACCTCACCTTAGACCTTGTAATACAACAACGAGGAAGAGAAGAGTGCCTAAACGTTCATACAATTCAAGTTTGAGTTGTTGGAATGTTTAGGTGTTTCTTTGATTTCAATGTTTAAATTCAATTCTCTTTGTTTTGTACGTATGAGGAATGGAAGAGAAGAGTGCCTAAACGTTCATACAATTCAAGTTTGAGTTGTTGGAATGTTTAGGTGTTTCTTTGATTTCAAAGTTATGAGGAACTAAACCCCCCTTTGTTAGGGGGTGATTCGAAATATATATTTATGCTTGCATTTTGATTTGATTACTTCTAATTGCGTTTCATAAGTTGTGGTTTCAATTTGTTTAACTGTTTGATTGATAACTTATTTATGTATGTTTAATTGAGAGTGCACGCTTAATTTTCATGCATGAATATGACGCTAGAATATAAGTGAGTTTCACCTAATAGTTACGAACTTATATTCACAAGTAGTGGAGGTTGCTTATAAACAATCGCGTTAAACGAATTCTTGGCATAAGTTTCATGCAATCCATAGTAACGAATGCCTCGTCAACACTTATAATTTTCATAGAGCTTAATGATTCTTGCTTGTATCTCTTCTATGCATTCATGTTGAGGACTTGTGGGGAATGTTTTGAATTGTCGCATGCATCATCCAATTCAATAACGTTAGGAAGATTTGAAGGTTAATTAGTGCATCACGGTTAACTTGGGGTGTTGAGAATTCATGGTTTATTGAAATGCAATTGGAAATCATTTTATTATGCAAGTGTAACATGTATGGAGATGAACCCCTTAGCTAGGTTCCCATCCATTCATTTTCATTAAATTAATCTTTACTATCTGTTTTTACTTACAATCTGTTCATTTTATTTAATTTCGTCAAAACCTAATTCCCCCTTTACTTTAATGTCCAATTTAGTTAGAAAGTGTTTTAGTTTGTGTTTATAAGTGTTTTGATTCATTTTGTTACACAAATTCGTCCAAATTCACCAAAGTGCTCAAATCTGCCCAGAAAGTGATTTTAAGGCAGTTTTGAGTGTTTTGGGTGATGTTTGAGTCTTTTGGTTTGTTTTAGTGTTTTAAAGTTTAGTTTTACATTCTTTGAGTTAGTTTAGTGTTTTATATTGTGTTTTAACGTTCTTGAGTCAAGTTATTACTTAATTTCGTCCAAATTTGTGTTTGTGCTCAAAACTGCCCAGAAAGTGGTTTTTAGGCAGATTTGAGTGTGTTTGTGTTGTTTTGAGTCTTTTGGTTTGTCTTAGTGTTTTAAAGTTTAGTTTTGCATTCTTTGAGTCTAGTATAGTGTTTCATATTGTTATTTTACGTTTTTGAGTCAAAATCCAAGTGGTTAACAATCCCTCCTAATCCCCGGTCCAGAACGATCCCTACTTATACTTATACTACAATTTGACGAAAAGAGGGTTTAATTTGTGCGCGTATAATTCTCGCATCAGTGGCCATGTGGGTTGTCTTAAAGTGTGTGCCCAACTCGCGTGAAAACAGTGATAAATTTTGACTAGACAAAACCACTAGATAGAGTCAACTGGAAATAATGGCATGAAATGCATATTTATGAATAAACCTTTGATGTAAGAAGGTAAGCTCTTGAAATGATATTTCTAGCAGCAAGATCCCAAAGTAGCATTTAACCCCAAATCTAACTAGAGCATGGTGGTACAATTTACAACATTTGACAAGAGAAGTCAAACAATAGATCTAGACTTCACAGATCCAACATGAGCCTAGTGTTGGTTCTTGGCCTAGGGATGGTGATTGACTTTAGTTACGCGTTTAATCAAATTAAGGCGTGTTACCCTATTAGGCGTTGAACCAACTGCTCCAATTTTCATGCATATCAAATAAAATATAAAAGGAGTACTATAAAGTAGAGAAGAGCTTATGCACTTTTTACAACACATTTGATCAAATCATATTACAACCAAAATATAATCTACGAATCCCCATGGTTCAAACAAATTTGAGAGACAGACAATCACATAGCTCAATTAACGTAGGCTTAGGTTCATAATCACTCTTTCTTTAATTAATGAAACACTTTAACTAATTAAACTAGAATGCAACAATATCATTTGGTTTTTGTATCCATAGAAATTTAGATGGAGATAAATGAAATGAAAATTCAATTCTCATGTAAAGAGGGAAAACTATTTCGTCCTCTAGCCAATTTGGGCCAAAATGCAATAACCTCAACTTTTGGGCCATTATGCATAACACAAACTTTTGGGGTCGCTTTGTAAAAACACAAGAGTCCACAACTTCATGTAATTACAAATAGAACCCAAAAATTTCAACAATTACAAAAACTTCGTTAAAAGAACAAAACAAGTTGATCTTTAGTAATTTTGAGCCTTTATGCAAAACCATAAACTTTCGGGTCAAAGTGAAAACTTTATTTAATTGCAAGAAAGCTCCAAAAGACCCCACTTGCATAGGTTGGCCGATTTTGGTAGAGAGAGAGAGAGAGAGAGAGAGAGTGAAATTTTAAAAGATTTCAAACTTTGAGGAAAGAGAGAGGAAAGTTTGATGAGTAGAAAAAGATCAATCTAATCACACAAACCAAGAAAAACAAAGACTTAACAAAACATAAAGTAATTTTGCACCAAAACTTCCCATCTTTTTGTTCTTGCTATGAACATGAGGAACGCAACAAGGACAATGAAGAATATTCATGAAAAACCCATGAAAGCACCATAAACAATTTTCACCCAAAGACACCCGAAAACTCTCTCAAACTAAAGAGCAATAACATGTGGGTACTTAGGGGTTCTTAATGTCATTTTAAAACTATTTTAACAAGACATACATAAATGCAAAGAATGTACCCATTGATTTGGCTAAATTTCCCTAACAAAAAGGCACCAACTTTTAGCCCCAAAACTCATCGTCAAACTACATCTACAACTTTTGAGATGGCAAATTTTCATGCAAAATTTACATTAAAAGAAGAAAAATAAAACTTGTAACTATTACAGCAAAACCCAAAAGGGTTCATCAATTACTAGACCTAGGCTCTTGATACCACTTGAAGTAAAATATTTAATAAATTGAGTTCATTGAGCAACATAATACATGCATTTAACAATTAAACGGTGGAAGTATGCTTGTATGCACTTTAAAACAAAGCTTAAACCATGAAATTCAAAGCCTAGTAGTGGTGGTGAACCAAGACTCAACTATAAAACAAAGAGAGTTGAGAAACTGTATATCTTTGAAGCACCTCTTTACTTAGCAAAGGTTATTCACCAATGAGAAGGCCTTCATTCCTTTGCCTCCTCGCTCCTTGGCTCCATGGATAAGGATGAAGGAACTTTGCTTCTTGATTTCTTGGATTTGGAAGGAAGAATGGGTTCTCCAAAAGCCCCCAAAGGAGAGAACCTCTAAGTTCCAACACCAAGGGTGGTTGAGGAAGAAGATGAGTGAACATGGATGAAGAGAATGCTAGCAATTTTCACCCATATTTTCCGGCCTTCTGGAGGAAGGAGAGAGTTTTGTGTTTCTCTCTTTACCTTTAGAAAACCCTAATGAAAGATGGAGCTATAAAGTTGTCTTTATATCTCATTGTAAATGAGTGGCAAACTTGTAATAAGTGAATCATCACTCCTTTCTCTCTCTTGACCCATTTTGTGTGTGTGTTTGGGTTAATTCTCATTTTACTTTTAGTTGTCATACAACTTAAACTTAATGGGCCCTGTGGACCAAAACCTATTTGGGCTTTGAAACCTGAAACTTACATAAAGGCCAATACGAACCTTTCGTATGATTAATTAACATATTAATTAATCCTTGTCTTATATAGTTAAACTATTTAGTTTTCCTTACTCATATTCGTTAAATCCTTCAATCATTACCTTACACGGTGTGAGATCCATTAGGTTCCTTTTAGCAAGGTAGTGGGCGATTAGAACTCTTACTAATCAACTATGAATTGAAAATTACTTTCAATTCTCCCTTTAGTGATTATACACCTTCATAGCTTCCACAAACCATGAGTGACACCTAGCAGTGTGTCATGACTAACCCAGCTAATCAAAAAAGGTTGGAGAGAACTATTCAATTTGAGATTACATTACACTATGGTCTTTCTCTAATTCTATATTGTGGATCACATTGTTTGGCTGATAGTTTATTCATGTCTACCATCCAATATGATTCTCTTGTCTATATGATTACCTTGAATAAGATTTGGAACAACTTCCTAAATCTCATTCATACTCTAGCCAGAGATTCTTAATCATATCATAGAGTATTCTCCCTCAATGATTTGAAGGTTATAGATCCCTTGTTGTACATTTACATACCCACATGATAAGTAGCTTAGCCCCGTGTCGTGGACACTCTTAAATGGAATGCCTTTAACACAGACAAAGACTAAGGATCTAACCACAAGACAACTATGATGTCTCAGGTCAAAGAACTACTTTGCATTATCCCAACCTTGAGTTCTCATGTGACATGAGTATGAAAACTCCTTGTTGATCGCATTCAGTGGACTTAGTCTTTATTGGGAACCTACATACTTGTCTTTCATCATTCGTACCAATGACTCGAGCCAATTACTCTCATGCGAAAGAAGACATAAAATGTACTGATCCAACGAATTGTCAATGCCCAATTGGCAATCTTATGATTGGGAATGTTTAGGATCTATGTATGAAGGAGAATGGTCTTATGAATCTAACTTCTTTAGATCACATTCTCCTAATTACATATTCATTGGACTTATTGTTTAAGCGTATAATGCTTAATTAGACGACTTTAAACAATAATCTTTGCCCTAGAGTAAACTAGTTTTAGCTTAACACGTGAAATATCTGTACAATATTGTTTTATGATTGGCTTTAGGACACATTTCCAACAACCTCTGCTAAAGTCATTTAAAAAATAGTTGAATAATAGACCTAGAGAGCAGATATCTATACGCCATCCATAGAAGCAAATACACAGCATTTATAAGGAGAAGGGGTATGGGGATACAGTGCCGCATATGGTGTTTTGGACCTTGTCGTATTACAACCCGGCACGATGACTCTAATGCGGCCGGGGGCGTCGATATTGCGTGGCTTCTCCGACAGTTTGGTTAAGTTGTAATGAATCAGGTAGTTTACTTTTCTTTGGGTTCAGTTCATCGGATTGGATTGGATTAGATGCCTGATTGGATCGTAAAGGCTAACTTTTTTTTTTTTTTTCTTTTTTTTTGCCCTTTTATCTGTACTAGAAGTCGCACTTGTAGCTTGGATTCAATTCAGCATGTAAATTTTAATACAGATTCACAGAACCAAGAAGCAGCCGTCGGCAGGAACCCAAATTAGCTCCTTCAAGAATGTCCAGAGCTACCGGTATCAATAGGTAGGGGTTTTTATATTGAATGTTGAAGGGGGTCAAAAGAAAAGAATATGGATACAATCAGCAGCATCTACGAATACAGATTGGCCTGGTAACGGTCCGAATGTCATTCCCAGCCCTTCCTGTCGATTCTACATTCATATCTGTAGATCATCCAACGAGAGCTCGTGTGCAGTCATCATCTTTAGTTTCTACAACATTTTGGGAAAAAAACAGTTTGTTAGGGGAGAAAGAGCGTCTCAGAATCAAGCGTTAACAGATCAAAACTATAATGTATTACCGCAATAAATGGAGCAGGATCCTCGAGACATGAGGAGCCTAGAACAACTTCCCTCTTCAGTTTAGCTGTGAGCTTGTGGCAAACCCTAAGCTGAAAATGAAACACAACTTATAAACTCACTAAACTAGAAACAGCGGCAATCGCAACTTCATTTAGGGACAAGTGGAACATTTTCATACCTCCGATCTAGTAGCCCCACCTACTATAACTACAAATATGCGCTGGCCCATCTTTTTGAAATCACTCGATGCATGCCGTAATACTGAATCGCTGTAGGTGCAGAAGGAGAGAATAGTTCAATAAATCATTCAAGGGGCTCTCAGAGTTGCTACTTATGAAAGATTTCCATAATGCAACAGTCCAAAAGTAGCTCTAGTTATAAGGGGCGCTCTAATTAGCTTAACAGAAAACTAAAGGAATACAATAAAAGTGATGACTGGTCCATATTCAAAATAATCAAGTAGAGTGACATGATACCTCGAATACCCATCATCAGAATTTCGAGGCCGGGCCCATGTTGGCGTCCGTCTTGATCTCATTGAATGAGCAGCTGGAGGATGATTTACTGCCGCTACATGTGAAGTCCCAGGAAAAGTTGGACTTGGGTCATTCAAACATGGATATTCTTCCTTTGACAGTTCACCTTTACTAAGGTTTTCTACAAGTTCCTGAACGAAGAGATGATTCAGATATACTAATTGATAACTCGTACAATCATTGAAACTGAGTTTCATGATATATTCATGACATCTTGTGAAGATTATAAGACGGCGCCCTTAATTGCTTCTCTTTCTAAAGCAGTCACTAAGTAGCATGCTATGCATATTCAATGGCATGAGAATTTGCATACGACATATCTCCACGCAAGTTTCACCAGAAAATGTCACGTGAATGCCCAACTAAAATACCAAGAAAACATTATAAATGGTCATGTTTTGTCAACTCATCAGTTTGGTCCTTAATGTTTCAAACTCAGTCCCTTACCTATTCCTCTACTCATCAATATTGTCCCTGATAAAGTCGATTACAAAATCTGTTATTGTGTTGATGTGGCATTTGTGTGGGACCTACAAAGCCAATTACTGTGATGCCACATGGATTAATAAAACTTCAGTTCTTTAAGAAAAAGTTCATGATTGTAATCTTTCCTTCTTCTTAGCTTACAGCTTCTTCTTCTATGAGAACTGAAGTGGTGAGGTCAACCGAACCCACGGAAAGCCTACTGAAGAAGGAAAAGCAACCATATCTCCTTGGCAAACAAGACGCAACCGAAGCTATGTGCATAGTCAAATAGCTTAAAACTTTGACAGAAAAAAAAGAAGATAAAACGAATAAAAACAAAAGAAGATAAAACTAATAAAAACAATAAGATTGTGGTTGGGGGTCAAGGAAACCTGGGGCTTGTTTTGTGGGGTTGGACGGCGTGGTAGAGAGGGAGAGAGAGTGAGAACGAGAGAACAGTGAGCTTTGAGTTTGGTGGTGGTTGAGCTACAGGGATGGGAGTGGGAAGATGAAATAATAAATTCGTCTTCAACCTGCTTCCATACCTAGTTCAAACACAATTCCGATTTCCTCTCCCCCATAGTACTCATTCACAAACACAATTTTCATTCTCGGAAACAATCCAACCCAATTGGATGCATTCTAATACTTTATCCATTCAACCATTTTCGGCAAAATGGATAAATGAATAATCAGTTAAACATATATTTTTAGATTCCAGTGGATATATAATGAATAGACAATTCAAAAATTATTTATTCATTCAATTGTTTCTCGGTACTTCCCATCCCATGAAATCAATAGAAAATGTTTTTCATTGTAAATCAATTTGTGCACAACAAATCGTAAGATAATTCTAATTTCACAGGATGAAGGTGTTTGTCATGATTCGCTTGAGGAAGAAGGGAGGTTAAGAAATGAATTTTTTTTATTAGTTTTACAATTATAAACTATTAGTCTAAGAATTCAATTTTTATTAATCCATGTGGCCTTATATGATTGGCTTTGTCAATCCTATGCCGAAGCACGTCATTACACTAACAGATTTTGTAATGGAGTTGGATGTCAGGGACAACAATGATGGGTAGAGTAATAGATAAGGGAAGACATTGATGAGTTTGAAATATTAATGAACAAACTGATGAGTTGACAAAACATAAAGGACCATTTGGTGATAAAAAACCCAAACAATACCTACCCAACCCTACTGCAATTTAAATATATATCATTACTACCACAACTAATATTTTTTTTGATAGAAATAAAAAAGCTTAAAGAACATGGTCATCGATTTAACTGAGAGGCAACTCAATTACATTTTGTTTTGGTTGTCCCAAAAACAAGAACTGAGATAGTTGAGAGGCAAATTGGAAGAGTCACCATAGACCAACAAACTCTATATAGCTGTTCTAATCACATGACATTTACCCAGACCATTCACCCATATAGACTAAGTGGGCTACAAAATAATCAAAAAGGGGTACCTCTATTATGGGATAAAAGCGCGCAAGCTGCCATGTTTCTCCTTCACTTGGACGTTCCTTCCTAGCTCCACGTTTCTTCTGAAATTGAATAGCCCCTTGTTAGATATTGATTGAACAATTGAAAGAACTCTCAAAGATTCTGTATACATTCACCTTATGAATGTCAAACTTCAGAGAAAAAGCCCCTGTGCTTTTTTTGGTATCTGGTGCTCCCCCAAGTAGTTTCATATTATTCACGGCATTCATATCATCCGGTGGTAATTTTGCTAACTGAAAACAAGAAAAGTACCACAGTAAACACTTGAATGAGATTAGATACACTGATTGACCTCAGGTGGTACCAACCTTCATCAAATTGAGACCCTTCTCGCCCTCAAATTTCTCAGGATAAATGGCTGCAAGAATCATCAACAAGCGCAACTTATTTTCACCAGTTGTATCCTGCATAAAAATGGTATATAAAGTTTACAGAACACAATGACAATGAATCTTGCATACTCGTATACTTCTAAAGTTTCTTACATCTTTTGTCGTCAAAAACTTGATCACATCTTTCATGCCCGCATCTCCAAAAACAAGATCCTGCTCCAACTGCCCAAGTTCTCGAAGCCCAAACTCCCGGATAATTCTGTTAACCTTTCCTGCAATCTGGAGAAATAAAATAATATTTGCCTAAATCCATGATTTCCACGTTCAAAGTCAACAGCTCAAACTTTCTTTCTGCCATTCAATATGCTATCACTTCTGTTGTGATTCGTACTCCATCCATTGACTTTTTAGTTTGTAATTTGTATTTGCTGAGTGAGTTACTTCTTGGTTTGCTTAAAAATGAAGCCTCATCCAAAGACAAATTTATCTTACAGTTGGACAGTGCAAACATTGAGGTGGAAAAAGAGCAAAAAGTGGAATACATATGTGAGATTTGGACAGCACTTATTCAAGAGGCAAAAGGGCGGCCACATGAATATGTCTAGATGTATAAAAGTCGTTCATTTAACAGGTTTGTTCTGTTTTAAGAATCTTCTTAGCTAATTGAATTATAAATAAACTACAGCAATGGTCACATTATTTATAATTGTCGTCAGAAATACTGAACAGAATCCCTTAACCAAAGTTTTGAATTTTGATGGTGGAATTTTGCTAATCAAACAGATACTTCAAATGAACTAACCTCTACGTGAAGGGAGAGTTTGTCAATTTGTTCACTATATTGTGGCAATGCTTGAACCATCTTTTGCAAATCCCTTGTAGATAGTTCGCGAGCATCTCTATATAACACGTGAGAATTTAGGTGAGAAACAAAACACAACAACACGAACTGGCATACCAATAGACTTGCCTAAGCTTTGAAAGTTTAAACAGAAAAATGATGTTGATTAAGTTGAAAGAGAAAATCTCATATCCTTTTTCTTGGATGCAGACAGTAATATTATGAATTATTTTAGAGGATGTAAGTAATCCAAGATTTTTGACCAAGGCCCGAAGAACAATTTTATACCCTTCATACAATAACCCCACCACAAGCAGCTCGTTCGATCTATCAATAGTAACTATAAATCCCTCATATATAAGCTTCACTATATATATAGTTTACGCATATAATATGAGTTTTCTACTTAAAAAAATCAAAGTGCTCAGCACCAGAATTTAGCTGTATTAACCACGAATCCATTGCAAAAATGTCTGGTTGGCAGACCCTACGAGGAGAAACTCCTTGCACCAATGAAATACACATGATATGATGTGAGGCACACATATCTTCATCACGTAACAATGATTTGCACAAATCAAGGATTAGCACTGTGCCAATATGTAATGTCTATAAAATCCAGCCAAGCAGTCCCATGTATTGGCATGGAATTTCTTGAGCTGGTCCTTGTTTTATGAGAACTTAGTACTTGACTATTCAAGAAAAACCAAACTATTTTTAACCAGAAACACTCCTACCCAGTTAAGAAATCCATTATGGACAAAAGAACAGGCGAATTTTGCGAGCCACTACAAAATTAGGCTCTGTTTGTTTGACCAGAATGATAGAATGATTCAACCAGAAGAGAAGTTACACAGTTAGCCTGACTCCAGTATTTCTATCAGCCCACTGAACAGGGTGCGTAAATTCCTTATGTTTCATTTCAAACTAGTCAAAGATTGTGTATTAATGGAATAGCAAAACAAATTCCACTCATGATCTAAATCCTGGAAAACAAGGTGTTACAGCTATTCCTTACTCAAAGAAAGTTAGAAACAAGTATATAATTAGAATTCATTTAAAAAAAACAAAAGAGAAGTTAAGAAATATATACACGCGAACCTTGAACCGTGGATCTGTGCAGCCTTATTCCTTGATACGAAGTTGGTCATTTTCTCATGCAGTCGTTCACTAGCCTGACAAAGGTCAAATGAAGGGAAAAAAAAAATTAATTAATTTATGCCTGTGTAACCCTGAAAAATACAAATAGGCACAGGACATACATCTGCTATATGTGCGTGGCGAAGCTCAAGCCAGACAGGATCATGATCCTCTAAAAGAACCTCTTTTTTCTCAGGTGGACCACCAGTTTTGCTTGGAACCTATAAACAATCCCTTTATAAAGCATCCAAAAGAAACAAAAACACAAACTTTGAAAGCACATCCATGTAAATGGACATTTCAACTTACCTCATGCACGTACTTATTTCCATCCATATTTAACAGGTCATGACACATGGCATCATATGTCCATTCGTGTATGAGAGGTGCAATCTGAAAATTCAAGTGAGTATTCATTATAATAATAAAGTGAATACCACTTTGCATGATATGCTTTTATAACCAACACATGCACCTAAAAACCTGATCGACAGATCTGTCAAGGACAAGCAACTCGCATGTTTCTGCCTCAGGGAAGTTCTTAATTGTATTTTTATATTTCATGAGACAATCCCAGATCCCAGCCGCGAGCTTTGTAGGAATTAAATCACGAAAAGTGGTCATTGTGGTGGCATCAAGTGACTTTGCAGCTCGATAACGCACACAAGGAAATTCCTAGGAAATAAAAAACAAATAGGTGTTTCAGAAAACCTGAACCGAATATTCAATCAAAATTTAACATCATTATAACAAGTACCCTTAACGAAGCAAAAACTGTGGCAACACGAGCAGCCATCACATTCAAACATGCAACACCTCTGCGTGAATCCTCCTCATCCCCATAAAGTTCCTCTAAAGCCCTCTCATTGTTGGTAACAAAAGCCTGTGCAAAGAAATTACAAAACAGAAAAGCCATGAACTTTTTTTTTTTTTCCCAACGAATGGCTGTAAATGCTTACGAACATTGAATCTTAATATCACTTGAACCCCAAATTTAAATATACATTAAACAAAAATTCTTTTGAAAAGGATATAATATAAAATGATGACCACAAATAAACCAAAACTTTGACTGCAGTAGCGTCACATACCTGACCGTCTATTGCAAAATATTCCAAATTCATCTGCAAATTTGCCCAAATCAGCATCTTCTTACTTTTGACCAACAACAAAGAAGACAACTGACTGATACATAAAATTCTGCTAACTTATCAATCTAGGATATGTTTGAAAAATAACTATAACCTCGATCAATTTAGCTATGCGAGTTAACACAGTTCCATCCTTCTTGATGTGACTAACTAATTCTCTTGAAATAGGTGAACTAAAGAAAACAAATGCCCTAGGAAGACAAGAAAAGAAGAACCATTAGAACCTTCAAGCCTCAACATGATAAAAACCACACAAACAAATAGAACAAGGCAACTGATATTGCTGCACATACTTCCTGTACAATGGTGATCTTCCCGACATGTCTGACAAGAACATGATAACACTGCAAATTAACATCAGAGAGAGAAAGTTAGAGAGGCTGCCATATATGGCTGATGTTAAAAAACCAACAGGAAATAGATAATTATTCAAACAATCACTTCGGCATTATATTAAGCAGAAAAAAAAATTATTTCACATTTTACTCGTGGGAAATGCTCAATCAAAGAGGTGAGAAAGAAACAAAGGAAAATTTTAGGAAAATATTTCCCTCTACGGACAGGGAAACAGATGGAGTAAGAACAGAGAATAACTGAACAACCCTAAAGTTAAAAATATAGTTAACAATTCAATCGAACTTTAGGTCTCAAACTTGTGATTTGTCAAGTTTTGTCTGGCCCTCACTATTCCTGAAACCTTAGGTTGTACAATGTGTTACAATAATTGTTCTACATTCTAACATCCCTTCACGTGTGGGCCTCTCTCCAGCCTTCAAGAGCCCAAACATACATAAATTGGTAGAGTTGTAGGATCTTACTCTAATATCATGGAACATTGCTTAGCTACCAATGTTCCCAAAAGTTAAGTTGTTTGGATGATCTCTGGAAATAGTTTTATATTCTAACAAGATTCATCAAGAAATATACTGCCAACATGCTACAAAAATAAAAACATTCAACAGATAGGTTCTCTCCCTCTCTCCAGTAAAAATTAAAAAGTATTACTTCTCTTTGGTAGGCTGCATAAAGTATATAGCATCCATGGAGGGCAATGGCTGCCTTCGCCTGAATATGTCTTCAACCACTGCAAGAAAATACGAATTGTAGTTACAAGTTAAAAACAACCCACCAACTTAAGTTTTAATAGAAGCCCATCAACCAATATATCATGTTAAATGATTGGCCTCAGAAAATAAGTGGGAGACAAAAAACAGGGCAACCACTTGTCAGCTTAAAATGGCAACAATGTAATATTCACAATTCTATGGCCACACATCACACGCCGAGAACAAAATTGCCTCAATTCAATGTCCTCGACACTACACAACAGATATAACTTGGTAGCTTGTCAAATAAAAAATAATCAAATACCATGCAGTGACCAGTCAGCAGCTTCAGATTAGGGCTTCTACAATAGCACTGACAATTTTATAGTGTGGAATATTGTATCACACATTTAGTAAATGCTACCAGAATGGGATGCGCAATGGCTTTTGATATATAGCCAAAGAAATGCAGCACCTTGTTATATAGTTAGGTAAATGTGACTGACAAATAACTGCTAAGTATTATCGAATACCATGACGATGCAGCATCCTCTTCATGCGGCTGGTAAAAATAGATTGGCCAGATAGCAGATACCAAGGCAATGCACTAAAATACAAAAATATAAAGTAAAACTTTTCAGGGAGAGTCCTTTTGATTCTTACATGAAACACCTTCATCTGTAATGTCAGCCATTTTGCATGCGTAAGACATTATCTTAACAGTAAGTTTGTCCATGATAAGTACCTACAGCAATAGCGATCACATAACAATTGCAACTAAACAAAGAAGAATATCATCACATGGAAAATTATCATCAGTTTATAAGAGAGATAGTGGGTTCACCAGATAAAAGAGAGAAAATAGTCCTTTACCCTAGAGATACACCAGTTATATCTCCCAACTATTAGAGAGTACATTCAGGGCTTGATCAAATAATTCACTTACAAGCTCTATTCCAGAGTACACGATAAAAATAAAGTAGATTTTATCAATTATAGACGAGAAAAATACCAACAAGTAGTATACACAATATAAGCACACAGAACACATGTATTTCCTGTTGAGGTTCAGAAACTTTCCCAGTTCATTATTATGTCTACGAGTGTTACAAAACAAATACTTTCATAAAAGATGTACTCCCCCATTCATAGATCCTATAATCTCTGGAACATATGTAAGCACCTTTTATTATGCAAACATAAACTTATAGTCACAAAAACTACGTAAATCAAATTTGTACCACAATTGACATCATAATACTAGTTGCATTTACCTTCCAGGTTGCTTTTGAATCCCCTGTTTTGCAAGACCGAAGCATTTCAATTAACAATCCTAAACACAACATTTCGGAAGTCAGTCACAAGCAACAACTAACCACCATCAATTATAAACAACAGTAATGGAGTGATCTTAGTCCATATCTAGAACAAGCTGGTCGACCTCGCCCAAAAATAAACATTAACTGCTATACCTCCACCGATACAAAACCAGTCTAGCTGCTGCACATTGCACTGCAGCGGATCAGTGCTCCTCTTACATTGAACATCCAATACAGATTTTTCCCGCCCTACCGAAATCCCAATAGGCTAGCCACCTCATTCTCACCGTACATTTCATCCATCCAAATCTTCGCGATTTACTAATTGTGATTACTAATTGTTGTCACAGATTATTACAAACTCCAAAAAATCATTGAGCTTGTAGTTTCTACTGCTATTTTACTAAATCACAGAAATAGTTCAGTAACCAATAAGTTTCTGAACCAATTACAATACAAATTCATCAGCTTAGAGCTTGATTCAGATGCTAGTATTAATTAAATCGATAATCAAAGAAACTGAAGTGGAATTTAAACGAAAGCGAGTAAGGATAGAGGGAGGGAACTCACGGTCGCGGCTGATTTGCTTGAAATTCTTGTAGTCGCCGCCGTATGAAGACGAGGAGTCGGAGTCAGAGAACGACATGGTCCGAGCTTTTTCTCCTTCCCTTCCTTTCCAGGCCGATCGATTCGCGGGAAGAAAGAGTCGGACACGGGGAGGGGAGAGAGAGAGAGAGAGAGAGAGAGATCGCGCAGTGGCGGAGGTCGGAGGAGAGAGGGGAAATGAAATTTGCTTTTCTTTTTTCTTTTGTTTCCTTAAGTGGAAGTTAATTGGGGAAAGGGAATGGGAATTTGATTCCGGAGGTTTGGGGGTGGTGATGACGTGTTGACTTTGAACTGGCAAATGCAATTCGCGTTTTGGCTGAATGGAGGAGAGAGACAGAGACGGACAGAACCAGGAGAGGAATTGAGAAAAGAAAAGACTTGTTGACTTTGATCTCTTCTTTGCTGCTGGTTTTCTAGAGTCTTCGATAGCTCGTTAGGAGTGATTTTAAAATAATTGAAATTGTTTTTTTGAGAAAGTGTTGAACTGTTTCTTATATGATGCACATTTATGTACTTTTTGCAGAAAGTATTTTAAATGTTTTTTTAAGATTTATTTGTATTTTAATCAAGGATTGGTTTAAAAAATATTTTCACCAAAAAGTGTTTTCATATATTTTGAAAACACTTCCAAACAGACCCTAAATTAAACATTATTGTGATATTAATTATAGCACATGTGTTTGCGTAAATCACTAGTAGATTGTATTTAGGTTATTAGAAGATTTTATCCATTTATGATTGTATTGCTTGCAAGTCAAGAAATTCTATCATGTTTACTATAAATAAAAGCACAAGGCATAAAAAATAAAAAACAGAATTCCTCGAGCCTTTCTCCATCTCTCTCTGGTGCACTTTCTTTCTCCCTTCAGTAAAATAGGCCATAACACTTTATCAAGCATGCTCTTGATAGTTATTCTACCTCAAACTCGTTCACAAGATTCTGTTCGCCTCCTAAATTCGCCATGGGCCTCGCGGGCATGCCAGGAATATGCTCGAATAAGAAACTGGTGGATGCGAGCATGCCACTACTAGATGCCGCTAGTCGACGGGATTTGAATGATTGAGATTGCATTTGAGTTCGACTTCTAACCAAGAGATTGTGCCATTGAGTGGGAGTGGCTCAAATCAAGGTTCTTTCTTTGCCTTAAAGATATGGACTTCACTAACGTGGAGAGATGTAACAATAAGTAAATGACAAGTTTGCTAGAAGTGTAAATGACAAAGGAAAGTAAATGACCAGTATTGTAGATTGCTTGTAATTTAAATGACTGAAAATGCAGTTTTACATAAATGTAATTATTTAAAGTACAGAGCATTATAAGTACAAAGGGATGCCAAATACAACGTTCGAGCTTGTTCCCAATAGATCAAGCAAGTTGCTCTAGTCTTGTGGCAATTTCTAGTGGTTTGGGGAATGACTTTGAAGGTTGTAAATAAAAATACAAAGGAGATTGATACTACTGAGTGAGCAGTAGAGCTAAAAACAAGGAAAGTAAAGGGTGCTTGGCTAAAAGTAAATGTTTACAAGGAAATTGAGGAGCTGATTTGAGTAGAGTTGCTTGATTGATTGGTTGAGTGTCTTTAATCCTTTTGCCTCTGCTTCTTTATATAGAGAACTGAGAGAGCCCCTTTGCTGTGAACATTGAACTTGTGGAGAGAAGCTCCACTGCCAGCTTGCACATGAAATAATATTAAAAGAGGCCAACTCACATTCCCACCACATGTCTATTAATCCTACTTGCAATAAATTAATATTTAGAAGAAGCAAGTTGGCTTCTTTCCTCCACATGTCCATCTCCCATGTCTACTAACATCCTCACTCACAATAAAACCACCACTTCAAACCATGTGGAGAAACATTCCCACATGCAACTTTTAGTATATTTGCACATTAATACCCCAAAATGTCATATTTTCACTTTTAATTCCAAATAAGTAAAATTGTGCATATTTTAGGTGCAAACAGATTCATCATCACAATCTAGGTTATTCTAAAACACGATCTAAATTGTTGACATATTTTTAGCCTGATTGCTGATGTGAAAATTAACTTGACACACTCAAATTAAAACCCTATTTGTGACAATTGTAATATATATGCAAGTAGGGATCGTTCTAGAACGGGGATTAACTAAGGATTCTAATCAACACAATTAAGACTTAAAAACACTAATTTAGACTCTATAGACTTAAAACAGCAACAAACACTCAAAAAGTCTCAATTCTAGACCTAACAAGCTGTTTTGACGAAAATAAAACTTAACTTGACTCAAAAGACTAAAAGAAAACAGATTTTGACTCAAATAACAAGACTAAATGAAAAGGGGATTGTTTTTTACGAAATTAAAACTTAAAACAGAAACTTTGTATAAAACGCTTTGTAAAAACGAATTTGGGTGAATTAAATGGGTGAAAGGCTAGTTAGAGGGTCCTTCTCCACACATGATATATGCATATGAACCAATTTCCATTTATTATTCCTTTAGACTATGAATGACAACGCCCTAAGTTAGTTGCATCGCACAACTAACCATCAGATTTTCCTTATTTCATTGAATTAGATGGAATACGCATCGCAACCAAATTATCTTTCTCAAGTTCCCTATATGAAATGCATAATAAAGATACATATCAAAAGTCATTAAGTTCTATGAAAATCATAAGCATTGACAAGGCATTCAGTACCATGAAACGCATGAGACTTATGACAAGGATTTACTTAACACGATTGTGACTAGTGATGCGAAAATTAACTTAACACACAAATTAACCCTCTTTTGACAATTGTAGCATATAAATAAGTAGGGATCGTTCTTACACCGGGGATTAGGAGGGATTGCTAAACACTCTAACTGACTCAAATAAATAAAACTGACCTTTAAAACACTTAAACTCACTTAAAAAGACTCAAACACGTTCACAAAACTCAAAATAGGCTAAAAACACTCAAAACAGCCTTAAAAACACAATCTGGGCAGTTTTGAGCCTAAACACAAATTTGGACGAAAATTGATTCTAACTTGACTCAAAACTCTTAAAAACACAATCTAAAACATATTTGGACCAATTAGACACTCTAAGACAATTGGGGATTTGGTTTTGGACGAAAATCAAACAAACAAAACGAATATGTAAAATAGGCAGATTTTGACGAAATTGGTAGAATTAAGTGGATGGTGAGATGGCTAGGAGGTTTTTCTCCACACATGGCATACTTGCACATAATACAATTTCCAGTTGTTTAATCAATGAATTCATGAACCTCAACACCCCAAATTAATTAGGTACGCTTAAATTAACTATCAGATTTCCCTTAGGTCATTGAATTGAATGGAATTAGCGCATTGCAATCAAATTATTCCTTAAAAGTTTTCTATATGAAAGCGCATAATAGAAAGACAATCAAAGATCATTAGGTTCTATGGAAATCATAGGTGTTGACGAGGCATTCGTAACTATGAAAGCGCATGATACTTATGCCAATAATTTACTTAACATAATTGCGACCAACAATCTTAACTACTCATGGATATGAGTTCCCAACGATTAGGTGAAGTTCCCTCATATCCTAGCATCATGTTTATGCATGCAAATCAAGTGTGCACTCTCAATTCATATACATAAACTAGTTTTAATTAAAATAGATAAGTAAATTGAATTCATCATTCATGAAATCACAACTGAAAGTAATCAAATCATCATGCAAATATAACCATGGTTTCGAATTTCCCCCCTAGCCAAAGGGGGGATTAGTTCCTCATGCTTGCACAACAAAAAGTATTGAATTTAAACATTGAAATCATAAGAAAGAATACACCTAAATGCTCAGCAATCCAAGATGAATTCGATGCACAGATTGGCTCCTCTTCCTCCTCCTTGCTGCGGCACAAAGTGTGGGTGCTGGAATTGGTGGTTTTGGATGGTGTTTCCTTGTTTAGAGGGATGGAGGATGGTTGATTATGGTGGGGAAGGTGCGGCAGAGGTGTATGGATGTGTAGAATAGAGAATGGAGGTGCGGCACAAGGGTTTCTGAATAGCATAAGGGGGTGGTACGAATTTGTGGCTGAAAATATGTTTATATAGTCCTAGGGTTCATTAGATTAGGGTTTACTTAGCAGATTTGGTGGATTAGGGCCCTAGAATTCGGCCATGGGTTGTCAAATCCACCTAGGAAGAGGTTTTTGGCCCACATAGTTTTATAAAACGAATTGTATACCCAAATCCACAAGGATTAGGCCTTGGAAATCAGAATCCCAAAGGGATTGGGCCTAGGGAGGTGCGGCTGACTTAGGGGAGAGGGTTGCTTGGCTTGCAAGGCAAGCCAAAGCCTTCTAGAATGGATTGGGGCGCCACTTTTCTAGGGCTTATAGAAAGAATAGGTTTTGTGGCAGATTTGGGCCTTCTAGAATAGGATGCTTCTAGAAATAGGTTCTAGAATTATCCATTTAGGTCCCCATGCAATTAGGATTAAGACATGATAAGGTTTGGATAAGATAAGATGAGATAAGGTTTGGATAATGTTTTGGATAATTGGATAATGTTGGATAAGGTTGGATAATGTTTAGATAATGTTTTGGATAAGGTTTCCTCTTTTGAGCTCCTTCCTTATCCACTTTGTCCTTAGCTTAGTTCCTTCCTCTTCTTATCACATATCTAGCCTCTTGAAGTTCAAATTCGTCCATCCATGTCAGCCCATATGCAAGCTATCCCCATAGTGTCCAAAATAGCTCCAAAATGCACCAAAATGCACTTTCTTGATACTTTGACCCATAGGACCTACAAACACACGAAATTGAGTTGTAATACGACATTAACTAAGAAATAATAGCACAAATGCACAAGAATAAGGTAGTTAAGTCGCCTAAATATGCTCCTATCAAATTCCCCCACACTTATCTTTTGCTAGTCCTCGAGCAAAACAAATAAACAAAAGAAACAAAACATATAATCTAAACCTTCCAACGTTCGTCTCAGGGATTTCCAATGAAACATGACATGTCAAAGATCACCACTCACATAGATTTAAGCAATCCTTACCCTCGAGCATACTTAATCATAGTCACAATTCACTAGCTTGCATTTAATCAATTAAAACAACATTTTGAATGTAGTAACATGCCTTAGAGAATTTCCTCAATTCCTCACCGGATATACTCTCTGTTTTCACTCAGATTTTCTGACTACACTCCCTACACTAGGTATATGTGAGAAGATTGATGTAAACATGTAGACGAACACTCACATATGCTAGAACAAGAAAAGCATTTTCTGGAATTATTAACATGTATGTATGTGATCTCATGAATGGAATGCTACTACCTAGACACGAGAACCAGGGATACCATATGCTCAAACCAATTCTAAACTCCACATATTGAAATACATAACAATCAAGATAGAAGTCTAAGGGTTGTAACGGGGCTAAGGTATTGGTTAACAAGGAAAGGTAGAGGAAACAAACATTCTTAAAACAATAGTAAGCAAAGTAATGAATTAGGCACTTAGAATTCCCTTTAGAATGCAGAAGTCAACTTTGAATACCCAAGGGGAAGTCACACAAAACTTAGGGCCATATTCAAACTTTTTGGACCCTTTCTTCAACAATCAACACTTGTGAGTTCTTTCTCACTTCTTTTCTTTATTTTCTTCTTTTTCACGATTTTTTTCTTTCTTTTTCTTTCGTTCTCTTTTTTTTTCTTTTTTTCTTTCTTTTTCCCGTGCCCCTTTTAAGACTTTGGCACACACACACTCACAAAATCCTTTCCCCCACACTTGTTTTCTGCAAGAATGTCACTCAAAAGGAATTCCTTCTAAGTTATGCTCCACTATACTTCAAGAACAAGGGTATGGAAAGTCCTATTCTAGGCTAGGTAAGGGTGATGTGGTTAACAAGAAAATAGGCTAACTAAGGCTCAAAGGGGTTTAGACCTACAATACAAATGACAAGGGTGGATTCGGCTATTTGGCTATGGTGGTGACTACTACACAACTTCATCTTGTTATTTGTTATGCTAATCAATTTCATGCTTTGAATAAAACGGGTATGAGTTCTAGTATTTGGAACTATAATGATGAAACGCATTCTAAGTAGCAACCAAGCAAAAAATAATGAGATCATGCAACGACTTTTAGAAAACAAGAATGCACAGATTAATAACTCTCCAAATAAACGTTTAGGCTCAAGTCTCTCAGGGATGTAGCGTTTGTTTGAGTTCCTTCCTTCAAGCATGTTACAAAAACTGATTTTATCCTTTGTGACTACATGTGAATTCGTAAACTATAACTACAACCAAGCATAAACCAAAGAGCAAATCACACGTCCATCATTGTTGTAACTCTCTTTAACAGTCATGCATTAAAAACCAAATCCTCATCATTGTGTTGGAAGGTACCCTAAGACACAAACAAACACACAAAAACAACTCTTTTTGGCTTTTTCAAAACACTTTTTTTCAATTTTTTTTCAAATTTTCGGATTTTTACTTCAACACACACCAAAACAGCTTAAAATGCACTAAAAACACTTAAAAACAGTGAGAAACAACATTAGAAGTGATAGGTGATAGAATCCCACGAATTTTGCATAAAACACTTGTTTACCCCCCCACACTTAAATCAAACATTGTCCTCAATGTTTCACACAAAGACTCACATAAAAGCAAACAAATAATAAACAACTAAGCATGATAAAATAAACAGCAAGGAGAAGGGTTTAGAAACGCAAATCTGGGTTTGGAGTGGAAGTTCCATCTTCTCCTTGTTGAATGCATAGGTGGCCTCCCAAGAAGCGCTTGCTTTAACGTCTTCCAGCCGGACGAATACGCCATGCTAAGCTTCACTAGTAGTACCCACGGCATAGAGGGGTACATCATCCACAACATGCTCCTTGAAATTCTCATAGTATGGCTCTATGAATGGAACGGGGTAGTGATCCTCCCTAATTGTGGTGTTTTGGTTCCTAAAGTCCATATAAATGCTCCCACCACCTTGAAATCGACTGGGTACCTGCACCAAAGAAGGTAACAACCTATTAGTTGAAATGGGAATTGGAATTGGGATTGGAGACTTACTAACATATTGTGATGGAGGCTCAAAAGTAGCAGCCACATCAACAAAGTCACTATGGCTACTCTCGGCCAGATTGGATGGTTTTAGGGCAACCACTCCAATTCCCTCTTCAATGGTGGTTCTTGATGCATCCTTCTTGATAGGTGTGGATTGTTCCTGCCCTATATCCTTATGCACATCAATGGCAAAACAAGAACGAACATCATTAGGCTTCTTAATAGAGTCATAAACATTGAATTTAATTATATCACCACCAAACTCCATTGTTAATACTCCATTGGCCACATCAATCTTCGTTTGAGCTGTTTTCATGAATGGTCTTCCAAGTAGGAGTGGCAAGGGTGGAGAATGAACCGAGTCTTCCATTTCAAGTACATAAAAATCAGCCAGAAAGATTAAATGATTGACCTGCACTAAAACATCTTCCAAAACACCCTTTGGATAGGCATTAGATCTATCGGCCAATTGAATAACCACGCCATCATTTTTTAACTCACCTAGGTTCATAGATGCATAAATTGAGTAAGGCATGACATTAATAGATGCACCTAAGTCTAGCATGGCATGTTCAAAACGATTATTGCCAATAACACAAGGAATTGTAAAACTACCCGGATCTTTGCATTTAGGGGGCATTTTACGTTGTAAGATGGCTGAAACATTTTCACTTACCTTTACAACCTCTTTGTTCGAAATTCTCTTCCTAGTAGTGCAAAGTTCTTTTAAAAACTTAGCATACCTTGGAACTTGCTTAATTGCATCCAAAAGTGGTATATTGACTTGTACTTTTCTAAATGTCTCTAAAATGTCCTTTTCAACCTCCTCCTTCTTTGTTTGCATGAATCTGCGAGGAAAGGGTGCATTTGGAGGAATAACATTAGAAATAATCGAATTTGGAACATTCTTACTCTTGGAAGCCGAATGGTGTAGGTTAGGTGGCTGCGGCATGGTACTTTCTACCCTTGCCGTGGCTTGTTCTTGCTCCCCCTCCTCAAATTGCAACTTTTCGTCCTCCGTTGGGGCGGTTTTAGAGGGTTGTGAGCCCGTTCCAACTTGTTTCCCACTTCTCAAGGTGATAGCCTTAGTGGTTTCAAAACCTCCTTTTGGATTGACGATGGTTGAGCTAGGCAACTTGCCTTGCTCTCTAAATTGGCCCATGAACTCAGCCATTTGTCCCACTTGTCTCTTCAATTCAGTCACCTCTCGAGCTTGATTTTGCACTTCATTGGCGTAATTGTGCATGTCCTTTGCTTGTTTTTCTTGCCCCTGCGCCAATGTAGTTAGTAATTGAATAACTTGAGAATTATCAAAAGACGAACCTGAGTTGTTTTGGGACAATGGTGGTTGGTTGGATTGGTATGGCCGTGGGAACCCAGGGGTGTTTTGTTGAATTCCCCTTTGTGGTGCAGATTGTTGGGACTCTCTCCACTTGAAATTAGGGTGATCTCTCAATCCGGGGTTGTAGTTGTTGGAGTACGGATCATATTTGGGTTGGTTTTGGCCTTGGAAACCAATGGCGTTGGCAGATTCCCATCTTCCATTCTCTATCAATTGAGGGCATGTCTCAGATGGATGCCCTTGCATTGAGCATACGCCACATACTTGGTTTTCTTGTGATTTTGACCCCATGACAACCTGAGACACAAGAGAAGTAAGATTAGCCAATTGTGATTGAATGTCGGAAATTGCACTTACCTCATTTACACTTTGTTGCTGCCGTGGCATGTCTCTTTGGCCAACTCCTTCGTATTGTTGAGCATTCAAAGCTCGGTTGGCAATGAGAGTCTTGGCGGCCATGGGTGTTTTGTCCACTAAAGCTCCACCCGCTGAGGCATCTAGCATTTGACGTTCAATTGGTAGAAGCCCTTCGTAGAAATATTGGAGAAGAAGCTCCTCCTTCATCTGGTGCTGTGGACATGAAGCAACAAGGGTTTTAAAACGTTCATAATAAGTTGGAAATGATTCACCTTGATCTTGCTGAATGCCACTAATTCTTTTACGTAAAAGAATGACTCGAGAAGTTGGGAAAAACTTCTCCAAAAACGCCCTTTTCATACTCTCCCATGATGTGACCGTTCCGGGAGCCAGTTCATACAACCAATCTTTAGCCTTTTCCAAGAGAGAAAAGGGGAAAGCCTTCATCTTCAAAATGCTCCCATCAACATTCACCGGGGTCATACTTGAGCAAACAACCTCGAACTCCTTCAAGTGTTTATTAGGATCTTCCATAGACAAGCCATGGAACTTAGGAATATGATGCAATAAACTGGACTTGAGTTCGAACTCGTCAGTCTTGTCGGGGGCTGCCCTTGGATATTGAATGCATAGAGGCATGGCATTAACCAATCCCGAAGCGGAAAGCTCCTTGATTGTTCGGTTGTCGGCTGCCATAACTTGTTCTTCCTCAACAACCCTTGCCGTGGCCCCCTCCTCCACTTGTATTTCGTCCTCTTCAAGGTCTGGTGCAGGTGGAGGTGGTTGAGGCTCTTGTTGATTCTTCTTTCTTCTCAAGGCTCGCTCAAAATCGTCGTCAAAGTCTAAGATATGCACATGAACCGGTTGAGAACTCCGAGTCATAAACTAGTGCCTAAAACAAGGAAACAAATAGGTCAGAAACTAAAATAAATAACAAACTAATAACACACGAAAATAACTAAAAAGAAATAACAAGGGATTAGCAAAGTTGCTAATCCCCGGCAACGGCGCCAAAATTTGATGCGAAAATTAACTTAACACACAAATTAACCCTCTTTTGACAATTGTAGCATATAAATAAGTAGGGATCGTTCTTACACCGGGGATTAGGAGGGATTGCTAAACACTCTAACTGACTCAAATAAATAAAACTGACCTTTAAAACACTTAAACTCACTTAAAAAGACTCAAACACGTTCACAAAACTCAAAATAGGCTAAAAACACTCAAAACAGCCTTAAAAACACAATCTGGGCAGTTTTGAGCCTAAACACAAATTTGGACGAAAATTGATTCTAACTTGACTCAAAACTCTTAAAAACACAATCTAAAACATATTTGGACCAATTAGACACTCTAAGACAATTGGGGATTTGGTTTTGGACGAAAATCAAACAAACAAAACGAATATGTAAAATAGGCAGATTTTGACGAAATTGGTAGAATTAAGTGGATGGTGAGATGGCTAGGAGGTTTTTCTCCACACATGGCATACTTGCACATAATACAATTTCCAGTTGTTTAATCAATGAATTCATGAACCTCAACACCCCAAATTAATTAGGTACGCTTAAATTAACTATCAGATTTCCCTTAGGTCATTGAATTGAATGGAATTAGCGCATTGCAATCAAATTATTCCTTAAAAGTTTTCTATATGAAAGCGCATAATAGAAAGACAATCAAAGATCATTAGGTTCTATGGAAATCATAGGTGTTGACGAGGCATTCGTAACTATGAAAGCGCATGATACTTATGCCAAGAATTTACTTAACATAATTGCGACCAACAATCTTAACTACTCATGGATATGAGTTCCCAACGATTAGGTGAAGTTCTCTCATATCCTAGCATCATGTTTATGCATGCAAATCAACTGTGCACTCTCAATTCATATACATAAACTAGTTTTAATTAAAATAGATAAGTAAATTGAATTCATCATTCATGAAATCACAACTGAAAGTAATCAAATCATCATGCAAATATAACCATGGTTTCGAATTTCCCCCCTAGCCAAAGGGGGGATTAGTTCCTCATGCTTGCACAACAAAAAGTATTGAATTTAAACATTGAAATCATAAGAAAGAATACACCTAAATGCTCAGCAATCCAAGATGAATTCGATGCACAGATTGGCTCCTCTTCCTCCTCCTTGCTGCGGCACAAAGTGTGGGTGCTGGAATTGGTGGTTTTGGATGGTGTTTCCTTGTTTAGAGGGATGGAGGATGGTTGATTATGGTGGGGAAGGTGCGGCAGAGGTGTATGGATGTGTAGAATGGAGAATGGAGGTGCGGCACAAGGGTTTCTGAATAGCATAAGGGGGTGGTACGAATTTGTGGCTGAAAATATGTTTATATAGTCCTAGGGTTTATTAGATTAGGGTTTACTTAGCAGATTTGGTGGATTAGGGCCCTAGAATTCGGCCATGGGTTGTCAAATCCACCTAGGAAGAGGTTTTTGGCCCACATAGTTTTATAAAACGAATTGTATACCCAAATCCACAAGGATTAGGCCTTGGAAATCAGAATCCCAAAGGGATTGGGCCTAGGGAGGTGCGGCTGACTTAGGGGAGAGGGTTGCTTGGCTTGCAAGGCAAGCCAAAGCCTTCTAGAATGGATTGGGGCGCCACTTTTCTAGGGCTTATAGAAATAATAGGTTTTGTGGAAGATTTGGGCCTTCTAGAATAGGATGCTTCTAGAAATAGGTTCTAGAATTATCCATTTAGGTCCCCATGCAATTAGGATTAAGACATGATAAGGTTTGGATAAGATAAGATGAGATAAGGTTTGGATAATGTTTTGGATAATTGGATAATGTTGGATAAGGTTGGATAATGTTTAGATAATGTTTTGGATAAGGTTTCCTCTTTTGAGCTCCTTCCTTATCCACTTTGTCCTTAGCTTAGTTCCTTCCTCTTCTTATCACATATCTAGCCTCTTGAAGTTCAAATTCGTCCATCCATGTCAGCCCATATGCAAGCTATCCCCATAGTGTCCAAAATAGCTCCAAAATGCACCAAAATGCACTTTCTTGATACTTTGACCCATAGGACCTACAAACACACGAAATTGAGTTGTAATACGACATTAACTAAGAAATAATAGCACAAATGCACAAGAATAAGGTAGTTAAGTCGCCTAAATATGCTCCTATCAACTAGCAACCTCCACTACTTGTGAATATAAGTGAATAACTATTACATGAAACTCCCTTATACTCTAGCATCAAATTCATGCATGCAAATTAAGTGTCGACCCTCAACCAACATACATAAACAAGTTTTGATAACTTAGATAAGCAAATCACATTTAAGACTTAAGAAACAATAACTGGATATAATCAATTCATATAAGACATATCATGGCTTCGAATTCACCTCTAACTAAAAAGAAATTAGTTCCACATGTTCATCATAATTGAAAACCAAATTAATATAAACATTGAACTAAAACTAAGGATAGAATACACCTAGAAACACTCACTCCAATGGCATGCACGACACTCCTTGGATGGCAGATTGCACAAGTTTTCTTCTCCTTCCTTCCTTGCTTGTGGCACTAGGGTGATGTGGTGTGAATTATGGTGTTTGATGGCTAAAAGTATGAATGAATGAATGAGTGAATGGATGGTTTGAATGGTGCGGCAAACACTTGTATTTATAGGGCTAGGGAATACACAATTTCTGAAGAGAAAAGGATTGCACAATCCTAAGAGGAAAGGGTTAATGCTTTTAGAAACTAAGGGGGAAAGGGATAGGAAATTCGCCAGAAATTAGGGCTTCTAGAAACTAGGTATTTTGTGGCAAAAAATAGATTTCTAGAAGGGATAAAGGGTGTGGCACCTATTTAGGAGGAGATAGGGTCTTGTAGAACCATATATTTAGGTGTTCTAATGTGAAAGTAAGTCCTCTTTGCAGCAGGAATTAAGGTAGCAAAAGATTAGGATAGGATAAGATAAGATAAGGTTGGATAAGATAAGATTGGATAGGATAAGGTTGGATAATGTTCCTTATTTCTTGCTCTTTCCTTATCTTCTTTGTCTTTGAACTTCTTTCTCCAGATTTGTAGCATTTCCTAGCCTCTCTTGACTTCAATTTCGTCCATCCACTTTGCTCCATAGTTAAGCTATCCAATCCATGCCCAAAACTGCTCCAAATGGCTCCAAAATGTACTTTCTTGCTCTTTTTGCCATTAGGACCTAAAAACATACGAAAATAGCTTAAAAGACTATAATAAGTAGTAATTAACTAACTAAATGCAAGGAAACAACATAGCTAAGTAGCATAAATATGCTCCTATCAATTGCATGCAACATTCATTATTGATCATATACTATAATTTTTGATTACCGAATTATATATTCTACTCAAATTGTTTTTTGCAATTATATTAGTGCTTCATAATTGTAATGAATTGCATCTATGTGAATAAGCAAAGAAAAAGAAAAGAAAACTTTAAATCATGCTGGAGTCGCGACTTAGAGTTGCACTCACGCTGCACTGCTTAGTCACGGGCATACACCATATGGACCAAGCTCTTATTTTCCAAACCTTAGGTATGAAACAACGTTGTTTTTGGCATCTTTTTCATCTTGACTTAAGCCACCGTGTGGGTTGGCCCATAGTCCACCCTGCCACTGCCTTTACCATAATCTAATGAATTCCAATTTCCTTGACAATCCGGAGTCGTCCCAAGGCTCCGACGACTTGGATTAAGATTTCTCTCGAAATCTAATCGGATTTTTTGAGATTTCCATCAAATCTCATTGGTTACTCCTAACCAACCTTTTGATCTAAGATAGCCACCTTTAACAGCGGCGTCGTTGTATTACCGAAAATCCAACCCCCAACCTCGCTGGGTCATTCTCTTGCACACTCGAGGCTTTTTTACCTCCGCCCTAATCCAACCTAGCCCATCTTTAGGTTTGGTCACCGAATCGTTTTTGTGCCCCTTATTTTGTGCCATTTTTTTAAAATAAAAATTTCAAGCCTAGTTTTGGGTTTTTAATTCCTTTGGACTTTTAGCCCAATCACTCAATTTTTTTCCTTTATGGACTTGCAGTCCAAAAACCATTTTTTTTTCTTCTAGGCTTATTTACTTTGGCCTATATGAAACCCTGAACCCTATGTATCAAGATTTGATTTTCACTTTTCCTTTCTTAGCCCAATTTTTGGGGCTGGGTTCTGTCATGGGAATAAACAAGCGTGCGTTTGATAGCCAATAAGCTTCTGATCTTTTAAGTACTCATTTTCATGGTCGTAATAATGTGTTATATGTGTTTATTTTCTTAAGTTTTAAAGGGTGTCAAACGAACACTCGTTTGTTCCCATGAATGTTGAAAATAGTCCAAATACACTCTAAACAGAAAAAAAAAATGTGTACTTTTGACACCCAATATGCTTTTGATATTTTGAATACTATTTCTTATGGTCCTACTAGTGTAATATATTTGTTTATTTGCTTCAGTTCCAAAGGGGGTCAAACGCACGCTCGTTTGTTCTCACGAATGCTTAAAACAGTCCAAATACACTCCATAGGAAAAATTGGGTACTTTTGAGACCCAACAAGCTTTTGATCTTTTGACTACTCATTCTTATGGTCCTAGTAGTGTTGTATATGTGTTTATTTGCTTAAGTTCCAAAGGGTTCCTATGAACACCGGAAACAATCCAAATACACACCAAATAGAAAAATTGTGTCCTTTTGATACCCAATAAGCTTTTAAAGTTTTGAGTACTCATTCTTATTGTCCTCGTAGCGTATTATTTATGTTTATTTGTTTACATTCCTAAGGGTGTCAAACGCACGCTTGTTTGCTCTCGTGAATGTCCAAATAGTCCGAATACACTCCATAAAGAAAAACTCTGTACTTTTGACACTCAATATGTTAGAAGTATGCCTACAAAGCCATTCATTTGTTGTAATAGTTTTTGAAATACTTATTATGTTAAACTCTTGTTAAGTTTAATGGAAGGGCATTGTTCATTAATAATCACTATTTAATGTGTTATATGTTTAATCAATAATAGAATCCAAGAAATGTGATCCACCTAAGAGGAAAGTGATATAAGTGTTAGATCAATGAGACCTTTCTATTATGTTCATTCCTAAAACATTCCTAGCCATATGATTGTCAAATGGGCATTGACAATCCGCTAAGGTTAGTATGTGTTATATCAACGCAATCGGGACTATGACAAGTCTCAAAGTCATTAGTGTTTGGACACTAAGACAAACACATAGGTACTCCAAAGGTTGATGAGTACACTGAACAATGATCAATGGAGAGTTATGATATATATGTCATGTAATAACTCTGATAGGAGCATATTTGCGCGACTTTGTTAGCCTATGTCCTTGCATTTACTCAGTTAGTTTATATTTATTAGAGTGTTTTAAGCTATTTTCGTGTGTTTGTAGGTTCAAATGGCAAAAGTGGCAAGAAATGGCCAGAATGAGCAATTTGGAGCAGTTTTGGACTTGGATTGGATAGCATGTGTATGAAGCATAATGGATGGACGTTTTTGGTGACAAATGATGCTAAAAATGTGCTACTGATAGGAGCATATTTAGGCGACTTACTTAGCTTATTTCTGTGCATTTATATTGTTAATTCATAGTTGTTTTAGTAGTTTAAGCCATTTTCGTGTGTTTTTAGGTTCATATGGCTAAGGAAGCAAAAAGATGCATTTTGGAGCATTTTGGAGCAAAATTGGACTTGGAATGGATAGCTTATGCTTGGAGCCAAAGTGTTGGATGAAAGTGAAGGCCTTGTATGCACTTGAGGACACAAAACAATGGCCCTAACCCAATTACACAACCTTGTCGTGGGCTTAACCCTATTTCCCTTCCCTTGCCATGCAAGGGGGAGCAATTTGGGTCCATTTTATGCACTTAAACCCTAGCCCAATTACACACCATTGCAACCATTTCCCAACACTCATCCTAAACCATGCATAACCTACAATTTCAGCCACATGCACCTACACAAACACATTCTATGCCGTGCAAAATCCATCCCACTTTAACCTTGCAGCCACATGCATTCATCCTATCATTTTCTGCACATTCATTTCCATATTCCCTCTTTAATCCACATGCATTCTTAATCATTCACCCTAGCTTGTATCCACATGCTTTCCCAACAAACAAATCAGCCACATGCACACCAAACCCCCCCATTGCCGTGCATCCCTTAGCAATTCCAGCATTCCACCAACTTTTCCTAGCTGTTTTTCACATGCATCCCCTCACTCTTTAATCATTTCCAACCTAGCAACCCCTTTAATCATTCATCCTAGCTGCCATTAACATGCTCTCCCATCCATTCTCTCCTTATAAAACCATGCAATGCATTCATACAATATATTCCATTTTTCACCACAAATCAAACACAAAACACACAACTTCTCCCATTCTTTGCCGTGCCTTACTCCCCATCCACCATTCCAGAAATTCAACCTTCCCATCCCTCCAAAACACTATCCCACCACCACACATCCACTCCTCCATACACCTAAAGCCCTAAACATTTCCTTAGACCTTGTGCCACAACAAAGAGGAAGAGAAGAGGGCCTAAACATTCATACAATTCAAGTTTAAGTTGTTGGAATGTTTAGGTGTTTCTTTGATTTCAATGTTTAATTTAAATTCTCTTTCTTTTGTACGTATGAGGAACTAAACCCCCTTTAGCTAGGGGGTGATTCGAAACCATGTTTATGCTTGCGATATGAATTGATTACATTTGGTTGGAATTTCATAAGTTGTGGATTCAATTTGTTTAACCGTTTGATTGATAACTTATTTATGTATGTTTATTGAGAGTGCACGCTTAATTTTCAGGCATGAATATGACGCTAGAATATAAGTGAGTTTCACATAATAGTTATGAACTTATATTCACAAGTAGTGGAGGTTGCTTATAAACAATCGCGTTAAATGAATTCTTGGCACTAGTTTCATGCTCATCATAGTAACGAATGCCTCGTCAACACTTATAGTTTTCAGATGCTTAATGATCTTTGATTGTATCTTTATTGTGCTTTTCACGTAAAGGACTTTTGGAGAATGTTGTGAATTGCGTTGCGCAAACCCATCCAATTCATTAACTTTAGGAGAACTTGACGGTTAATTTAAGTGGACCTAATTAACCCGTGGTGTTGAGTTTCATAATTTATCGAAAGACCAACCGAAAATCAATCTTGTATGCAAGTGTAACATGTGTGGAGAAGATCTGTTTGTTTGTTTTTTTTTCTTTTGATATTTGATTTAGTTTTATTTCTTTGATTTCAGGTACTAGAGAAGCAAGACATGGCAATTGCTAATCTTCAAGCTCAAATAGCGAATCTTACTTCTCAGTTGTCACAGTATGCTGAAGGGTCGACAATGCAAAGTGTCCCTACATTTGGTGGTTCTTATAGGCAAGAATATCAAGCAAATCAATGTCCACAAAGAGATTGGAGTGATCATTCAAACTCCATGTGGTGGGAATCTCAACAAGTTCAACACGAAGTATATTGGCAGCCATATGAGGAGTTATATTCAACGCCTATGTAGCCACCACAACCTCATATACAATATGCCCAACCAAACTCAGGTTCGTCAATAGATTATGATCAAATTCTTGATGAATTAATTTCTTTGGTGCAGGGCTCACAAAACCAAGCCAGGGAGGCTCAACAAGGAGAATATTGGTAGCCATATGAGGAGTTTTATACAATGCCTATGCAGCCACCACAGCCTCCCCCACAACAATACCAACCAAATTCAGGTTCGTCATTGGATTATGATAAAATTCTTCGAATACTAACTTCTTTGGCACAGGAAGTACAAAATCAAACCAAGAAATTACAAAATCAAGCCCAAGTGATGAGCGAATTAAAGAATCAAATGGGACAAATCGCGGCATTCATGGGGCAAATGCAAGAACAAAGTGAACTATCCGACTCAACTGTTGAAATTGCTGAAGCTATCACTTTAGAAAGTGGCATGAAGGTTGGAGATGAACCCAAGACGTCCAAACCAAGCCAAAAGATGGATGAACAGCTGCTGCTCGATGAAGAGGAAGATAATAAGGCCACAGCAAGGGAAGAACCACCCTTTCCGCAGCCACATATGCCGTCCACTACAACAAAGGTAAGCCCAAATTAATTTCATCTTGACCCGGTTCCACCAAATGTCCTTATTCCTTGCAAGATCATGCAATCCAACGAAGAAGAGGATGAGAACGGCATCTTCGAAACGTTTCCAAAGAATCAAGAGCAAGAAGTGGCTGGGGAATGTCCAGAATTCATCAAAGAAGATATACTTGAGACAACAATTCCCAAAGAAGTTGGATTTTATGACACGGGACAAGTCATAACTCTCAAAACACCAAATCTGGCTGAATTTTCTAGTCCTACAACTTTCGAAGGGGTGTTTATTCTTGAGTTCATGTCAAAGCACACAGGTAAGCCACCTCCCCGAATTTCAATTTTGTTTAATACTAATATGTTGTTAATGATTCAGGCACCCACTCTAGAATTTAAACCATTACCGGATCATCTCAAGTATCACCTCCCATTCAAAGATCAATTCCATGCCATGGGGCCTAGTGATAGGATTAAAAGCACACCACAAAGTAGCACACAAATGTCTTATTAATTTTCCTTATTAACAATAATATTTGTCAATTGTAGCATATGAAAATAACGGTCTTTCCCGCAGAAGATTGTTTTATCTAACTACTTAAAATGTCACAAAAACTGGACTGTTGTCCCTACTGACCAGCCACCGAAAAATAATTATTAGACCGACTTACACTTATCTAAAGTCTACGAAATTTTATATGCAGATACTAGACACACAGAGCTACACTCACACAAATATTTGGGATTTTTGGAGTTGATTTGCTATTTAAATTAAATCAAACAAAAACAGGACAAAAACAGATTTTTAAGTAGTTCACAAATTAAGAAAAACGAGTTAGGGGAATTGTTATCCCCCACCAAATGATCATACAAACATGTTATGTTTAATTCAAATTCTTTTTATTTCCGGATGAAGATGCTCAAGTTGGCTCATTGTTAGAACTCAACCTATTACTCTTTCTTATGTAGTATGTTAAGAGAATGGCATTTCCAACTTAACTTAGTCCCTAGCATGCAATCTAGAATGGCGTGTTCATAGATTTAACAAGTAGAAATCATTAAGAATGAAAAGAGTTTGAGTTATCACAAGGCATCGTAAGTACTAGCGTTGTCTTACTTATCCTAGAAATTGATTCACATGTTAATCGCAAATTAACAAGTACTACTCTAGAACATATGTAGGTCCTCATTCGACAAGGGCAGGCACACACGTATTCATAGCATTAGAATCCTAGATATGCTTACTAAGTATGCATCCGTAGAAAACACATAAAAAATTCATCCATTCATAAAAGTAATTCAAACGAAATGTCATAACAAACTTGCAATCATATTAGGGGCTTCAAAACAGCCCCTAACTACTAAAAATTAGTTACACATAATTCTCAAATTAAACCAAAAGAAAGACATGAGTTTGAGAAGATAAAACCGAGAGAAGAGAATGCCAAGATTTCCTCCTTCCTTTCCTTCCTTGCCCAACGCAGTAGCCTTGCCTTTTTTCCTTGCTTTTCTTCTTTTTTTCTATCTTTTTTTCACACTTTTTCTCCCTCTTTGCTGCTGCAACCTGTAGCCCTTTTCTTCTTTTCTGCTGCCACAGTTTTTTCTCCATAACTCACCCCACTAACAGCCATTTAGTGATGACAATAAGTGAGAGGAAATGCTAAAACAATTGTAACTTTTTGGGCAGCCTTTATGCCCATTACTCTCACTTAATTTTTCATTTCTGATGCGAGATTTATACGCACACAAATTAAACCCTCTTTTTGTCAAATTGTAGTATATGTATAAGTAGGGATCGTTCTGGACCGGGGATTAGGAGGGATTGTTAATCACTTGGATTTGACTCAAAAACGTAAAAACAAAGTTAAAAACGTTCACAAAGACTCAAAGGACTCAAAACAAGTTCAAAAGACTCAAAACTGCCTAAAAACACTAACTAGGCAGTTTCTGACCTTAAACCCAATGTTGGACGAATTTAAGATTATAGTTTGATTCAAACGTAAAAACACAATATAAAACACTATACTAGACTCAAAGAATGCAAAACTAAACTTTAAAACACTAAAACAAACCAAAAGACTCAAACAGCACCCAAAACACTCAAAACTGCCTTAAAATCACTTTCTGGGCAGATTTGAGCACTTTGGTTACTTTGGACGAAATTGGGTAATAAATTGACTCAAGACTCTTAAAAACACAAACTAAATTGATTTCTAACTAATTTGACATTAAAGTAAAGGGGGATTTAGGTTTTGAACGAATTGAAATAAATGCACAGTTTCTAAACAAAACAGAATGTAAAAATGAAATTGATGAAATGGAATGAATGGATGCTAGCCAAGGGGTTCATCTCCATACATGTTACACTTGCATAATAAAATGATTTCCAATTGCATTTCAATAAACCATGAATTCTCAACACCCCAAGTTAACCGTGATGCACTAATTAACCTTCAAATCTTCCTAACGTTATTGAATTGGATGATGCATGCGACAATTCAAAACATTCCCCACAAGTCCTCAACATGAATGCATAGAAGAGATACAAGCAAGAATCATTACGCTCTATGAAAATTATAAGTGTTGACGAGGCATTCGTTACTATGGATTGCATGAAACTTATGCCAAGAATTCGTTTAACGCGATTGTTTATAAGCAACCTCCACTACTTGTGAATATAAGTTCGTAACTATTAGGTGAAACTCACTTATATTCTAGCGTCATATTCATGCATGAAAATTAAGCGCGCATTCTCAATAAACATACATAAATAAGTTATCAATCAAACGGTTAAACAAATTGAATCCACAACTTATGAAACGCAATTAGAAGTAATCAAATCAAAATGCAAGCATAAACATATATTTTGAATCACCCCCTAGCTAAAGGGGGGTTTAGTTCCTCATGGTACAAAACAAAGAGTATTGAAATTAAACATTGAAATCAAAGAAACACCTAAACATTCCAACAACTCAAACTTGAATTGTATGAACGTTTAGGCCCTCTTATCTTCCTCTTCGTTGTAGCACAAGGTCTAAGGATAATTTGATGGTGTGAATGGTTTGGGGAGTGGTTGGAGTGGCTGCAATGGAGGAGAAAAGTGTTTTGGTGGCTGCTGCAAGGGTGTGGAGAGGTTTTGACGAATTTCTGGAATATGGAAGAGTGAATGAGAATGAATATATGTTGTGTGAAGTGTGTATGGTTTTTATAGGGAGATGAATGGATGGGAGAGGGAACATGACAGCTAGGTTAAGTGAATGCATGTGCAAAACAGCTAGGATGGCTGAAATTGTAAGGGGAATGCATGTGCAATGTTGGAAATCTGATGGGAGAAAGGTGGATGCATGTGTTGGCTGATTTAAAGAATGTGAGGGAATGATGAAAGGGGAAACATGACAGCTAGGTTATGATGATGAGTGCATGTGGCTGATTTATGAAGAGTGACTGCATGTGGCTGCAAGGTGTGAATGATTATGGGTGCATATGGCTGCAATGGATTAGGAATCCTTCAATTTCGTCCATTCCTTTTGCACCAAACATAAGCTATCCATTCCAAGTCCAATTTTGCTCCAAAATGCTCCAAAATGCATCTTTTTGCTTCATTAGCCATATGAACCTAAAAACACACGAAAATAGCTTAAAGTACTAAAATAACTAAAGAAACATAACGTAAATGCACGAGAACAAGCTATTTAAGTCGCATGAATATGCTCCTATCAAATACCCCCACACTTATCTTTTGCTAGTCCTCGAGCAAAACAAAACAACAAAAGAACACGAAACTAGACAAAACGAACAAAACACCACCTACACCTTCCAACAATCGTCTTACGGATTTCCAATGCACATGACAAGTTAAAAATCATTATTCCCACAGATTTTAGCCATCTTTACACTTAAATACATTCTTAATCATAGTCACCACATACTAGTTCACAATTAAGCATTTAAAACCATGATTTGAATGTAGTAACATGCCTTAGAGAATTTCCTCAATTCCTTACTAGAATGCACTCTATTTTCACACAGATTTTCTGACTACACACCCTACACTAGTTATATGTGAGAGATTGATGTGAACATGAAAGACTAGTATCTCACATATGTTATAACAAAGAAAGCATTTTCTGGATTTACGATAATGACATGAATATGATCTCATGAATGGAATGCTACTACTTAGAATGAGAACCAGTGATTCCATATGCTCATACCAAATTCAAACTCCACAAATTGAACACATAACATCAAGATAGAAGTTGAGGGTTGTAACGGGGCTAAGGGTAATGGTTTAACAAAGAAAGGTAAAGTAAAACAAAGGTTCTTAAAGTAATAGGAAGCGAAGTAATGAAATTGACACTTAAACTCATTTTTAATGGCAGAAATCAACTTTTAAACACAAGGGAAGATTCATGCAACAACTAGGGTCAAATTCACTCTTTTGGACCCTTCCTTCAATAACCAATGCTTGTGAGATCATTCTCACTTATTTTTCAACTCTTTTTTTCTTTCTTTTCAACAATTTTTTTCTTTATTTCATTCTTTGGCCGTGCCCTATTATCTTCCCCCACACTTATTTTCTGCAGTATATTGATCAAAAGGAGTTCATTCTAAGTCATGCTTCACTATCCTTTAAGAACAAGGGGTTAACAAAGAAAATAAGCTTGAAAAGGCTCAAAAGGGTTAAAACTTACAACAAATAAGAAATATGAAAAGGGATAGGCTTTTTGGCTTTGGCTTGACTAACAACTTCATCTTATTGTATGTTATGCAAACAATATCATGCTTTGAATGAATTGGGCATGAGTTCTAGTATTTGGAACTATAATGAAATGCATTCCAAGTAGCAACCAAGCAAAGAATGATGAGATCATGCAACGACTTTAGAAAACAAGAAATCACAGAGAATAACTCTCCAAAGAAAGTAATGGCTCGAGTCTCACAGGGTTGTAGCGTTTGTTTGAGTTCCTTCCTTCAAGCATGTTACAAAAACGAATTTTTCTTTTATGATTGCATGTGAAGTCATATATTATAACCATAACCAAGCATATACCAAGAGTAAATCAAACTTTTCTCTATGTTTATAACTCTTTTTAACAGTCATGCAATTACAAACCAAATCCTTATCATTGTGTTGGAAGGTACCCTAAGACACAAACACACAAAAATGACTCAAAACACTCTTTTTAGGCTTTTCAAAACATATTTTTCAAATTTTTATGTGATTTTCAGAGTTATAAAAACAAAACATACTAAAACACTCTAAAACATCTTAAAAACACCTTAAAACAGCAAGGAACAACATTTTGAAGTTATGGGTGATAAAATCCCACGAATTTGCATTAACAACATTAGTTACCCCCCCACACTTAAATCAAACATTGTCCTCAATGTTTTAAGCATAGATTCACACAAAACATAAGTAAACACACAAAAAGCAACTAAACATACTAAACATGGCAGAATGTAATTAACAAAGAGAAGAGTTTAGGGATGCAAATCTGGTTATAGAGTGTAAATTCCATCTTCTCCTTGGTAATTGCATTGAGGCTTTGATCTTTGTGATTCCACAGGCTTACTCTTGAACTGCGCTGCTCCCATCGTTGATTTTCCTTTGTGCTACTCTTGAACTGGGCAGCAGGCTTCTTTTGGTCTCCCCCGAAGGTCTGAGCTTACTCCTTTGGTCTGTTTCTTTGTTCAATCTTTCCAATTCGTATTGAAAAGGGTTGGAGGATAACTCAGCCTATGTTTGTCTCCACATGCTTCAATGTATCATTTTCACTTGCCTTGCTTGCTCCCCTTGCAGAAGTGGTCCCTTCTCCGGAAGTGTGTCAACCATTGAAGATGACTACTCGAGAGCAACTCTAGGTAAGCAATCAGGAATGGATTCCAGGCAGTCGGTTCCAGAACAGAAGACTGACTCCAAGTGCCTCTGATTGCTTTTGTTTACTTTGCCATGCGAGTAATAACAAGGGCAAAGGAAAAGATAGGGAAAGAGCATGATATGAGATACTTTTGCTTTAGACCTTGATGATATGAGATACCTTTGCTTTTGAAGAAGCGGTGAATGAATCAGCACATGTATTTGTTGTGCTGTTTCCTCCTGGGTCATATGTACTCCAGGCATCTGGTATCATCATTGGGGAAGAAGGAAGAATTGAGTATTTCGAAGGGCTTTGCTGGGAGTGCGACCTCAGAGGTGAGGAAGAGTTGGGCATTTTCTTCAGGTTTGCCTTGCCATAAAAGACGAAGGTCGACATATATAGAGATAATATCAAGTGGTGGTATTGTTCTTTTACCCGTGTCGACAAACGTCTCTTCGATTTCTGAACGGACGCCTCTTCGATTTCTGCACGACGCCTCTTCGATTTCTGCACGACGCCCCTTCGATTTCTGAACGACACGTAGTAGTGCGTACGCGGCTCTGTCTGAGCTCTTTTGACAAAGTCGCACGCGTTTTCTGAAAAGCAGAGAAAGCGTCGCCGAAATTTACGCTTGTTGGTAAAAGTGTAGCTGCGATGATGACCTCCACGTGAACTTTTGACAAAGTTGAACGCGTTTCTGAAAAGCCGAGAACGCGTCGCCTAACTTACGCCGGAAATTCCGGCTTTTTGAATTGATGGACGCGTCGCCTTGGCTTCTTATAGATGCATTGATCACCGCAACAAACACACTCTGAAGATTTCCCATTCTTTGAAAATCGACTCCGGCTTTTTGAGAATTCTCTCCATCCACCCCATCTCTTTGAACACTTTTGAAAAATGGCAAACCCATCGAACCTTAGCTTAGATTTGAGTCTCAGCAGCGATCCAGTTGCTCCCCGTCAAGGTAATGTATGGCGTCCTTCTTTTTTATCTTCTAACGGTCTTCTTACAGGTGAAGACTCCGTGATGCAAGACGCCACAACAGCTACAATAGTAGCTAGAAACCTCCTTACTCCAAAAGATAGTAGGCTGCTGTCAGGACGGTCCGATGAGTTGGCCGTTCAAGAGTCCCTCGCACTTAGTGTTCAGTGTGCGAGTTCTGTGTCCAACATGGGCCAACGCCTGCTTGCCCGCTCCCGTCAGGTGGAATCATTGATGGCAGAGGTGGAAAGTCTTAAGCAAGAGATCAAACTGCTTAAGTACGAGAATAGAAGTTTGCATGTGCTTGCAAACAACTATTCGACGGGCATGAAGAGGAAGCTGGATGAGCTGCAAGAATCCAATGGTCGTATGCAAAGTGACCGTCAAAGTGACCGTCAAAGGCTTGCGGCTTACTTCCAGAGGCACATTTTTCCTGGCTCGTCCAGCGCTTGGCCAAGTATTGAAGTCTGGAATGCTCTAGCTCCGATGCCTTCCGCTCCGATGGCTTCCGCTCCGATGCCTCCCGCTTCTATGCCTCCCGCTCCGACGCCTCGTAGTGGGGCTTCACGTAAACAACCTTTGTGAAGCTCCATCTTTCTCCATGTTTAGTATCCTTTTTTTTCTTTTTCTTTTTTTTTTTTTTTTTTTTTTTTTTTTTTCTGAATCAATCGGCATGGAATTTATCTTTGAATGGGCGGTGATACTTGAAATGATCCGGTAATGGTTTAAATTCAAGATTGGATGCCTGAATCATTAACAACATGTTAGTATAAAAGAAAATTGAAATTGGAGGAGGTGGCTTACTTATGTGCTCCGACATGAACTCAAGGATAAACACATCTTCTTTGAACATTTCAGGAACTTTGCCCTTGGACAGATTTGATGTGAGGATTGGTCCTTGTCTTGTGTCATAAAATTCAACTTCTTTGGGGTTGTTTGCCTCAAGAACGTCCTCTTTGATGAATTCATGAAATTCCCTACTTTGCACCTTTGGAAGTGCTTCCAAGATGTCTTTTTCACTTTCTTCTTCCTTGGAATTCATGAACCTGCAAGGAATAGGGATATTAGGTGGAATGGGGTTAGAACTAATTAAATTTGGAACAACCTTACTTGAATTAGATGGCGTAGGAGCAATAGGTGCCTCCGGCAAAGGTGTTTCCACTCTTGCCGTGGGTTGGGTGTATTCCTCTTCCTTGTGATTTGATTTTGATGGTTGAGGGTCCGTTCCAACCTCCTTGTCACTTTTCAACATGATAGCATTGGTGGTTTCAAATTCTCCCTTCGGATTTGCAATGGTTGAACTAGGGAATTCGCCTTGGTTGCAAATTTGTTCTACAAACTCCGCTATCTGCCCAATTTGCTTTTCCAAGTAGTCCAACCTTTTGTCTTGATTTTCCCTCTCTTTGTTTTGAAGTTGGACTCCCTGCGTCAAAGTAGTAAGTAATTGAAAAATCTTATCATTATCACTTGAATTACCTACATCGCTTTGGGCAGGTTGTGGTGGCTGCATAGGCGTTGAATAGAACTCCTCATATGGCGGCCAATATCCTCCTTGTTGAGCCTCATTGTCTTGATTTTGTGAGCCCTGCACCAAACAAATTAATTCATTAAGCTTTTGATTATAATCTATTGACGAACTTGAGTTTGGTTGGGCATATTGAATATGAGGTTGTGGTGGCTGCATAGGTCTTGAATAGAACTCCTCATATGGCTGCCAATATCTTTCTTGTTGAACATGTTGAGGTTCCCACCACATAGAGTTTGAATGATCACTCCAATCCGAATTGTAAGTATTGGAAAACCCATCATTCCTTGAAAATGTACCAACGCTTTGCATTTGGGACCTTTCCATGAGCTGTGACAAAAGAGAAGCATTATCTAGTGCCATGTTGTGCTTTTAAAATCGACAAACAAAATACAAATCAAAAACTAAAACTGAAATACATAACAGAAACTAAAACTAAAACTAATAAGAAAACGAAAATAACAATCCAAAGGATTAGCAAAGTTGCTAATCCCCGGCAACGGCGCCAAAATTTGATGCGAGATTTATACGCACACAAATTAAACCCTCTTTTTGTCAAATTGTAGTATATGTATAAGTAGGGATCGTTCTGGACCGGGGATTAGGAGGGATTGTTAATCACTTGGATTTGACTCAAAAACGTAAAAACAAAGTTAAAAACGTTCACAAAGACTCAAAGGACTCAAAACAAGTTCAAAAGACTCAAAACTGCCTAAAAACACTAACTAGGCAGTTTCTGACCTTAAACCCAATGTTGGACGAATTTAAGATTATAGTTTGATTCAAACGTAAAAACACAATATAAAACACTATACTAGACTCAAAGAATGCAAAACTAAACTTTAAAACACTAAAACAAACCAAAAGACTCAAACAGCACCCAAAACACTCAAAACTGCCTTAAAATCACTTTCTGGGCAGATTTGAGCACTTTGGTTACTTTGGACGAAATTGGGTAATAAATTGACTCAAGACTCTTAAAAACACAAACTAAATTGATTTCTAACTAATTTGACATTAAAGTAAAGGGGGATTTAGGTTTTGAACGAATTGAAATAAATGCACAGTTTCTAAACAAAACAGAATGTAAAAATGAAATTGATGAAATGGAATGAATGGATGCTAGCCAAGGGGTTCATCTCCATACATGTTACACTTGCATAATAAAATGATTTCCAATTGCATTTCAATAAACCATGAATTCTCAACACCCCAAGTTAACCGTGATGCACTAATTAACCTTCAAATCTTCCTAACGTTATTGAATTGGATGATGCATGCGACAATTCAAAACATTCCCCACAAGTCCTCAACATGAATGCATAGAAGAGATACAAGCAAGAATCATTACGCTCTATGAAAATTATAAGTGTTGACGAGGCATTCGTTACTATGGATTGCATGAAACTTATGCCAAGAATTCGTTTAACGCGATTGTTTATAAGCAACCTCCACTACTTGTGAATATAAGTTCGTAACTATTAGGTGAAACTCACTTATATTCTAGCGTCATATTCATGCATGAAAATTAAGCGCGCATTCTCAATAAACATACATAAATAAGTTATCAATCAAACGGTTAAACAAATTGAATCCACAACTTATGAAACGCAATTAGAAGTAATCAAATCAAAATGCAAGCATAAACATATATTTTGAATCACCCCCTAGCTAAAGGGGGGTTTAGTTCCTCATGGTACAAAACAAAGAGTATTGAAATTAAACATTGAAATCAAAGAAACACCTAAACATTCCAACAACTCAAACTTGAATTGTATGAACGTTTAGGCCCTCTTATCTTCCTCTTCGTTGTAGCACAAGGTCTAAGGATAATTTGATGGTGTGAATGGTTTGGGGAGTGGTTGGAGTGGCTGCAATGGAGGAGAAAAGTGTTTTGGTGGCTGCTGCAAGGGTGTGGAGAGGTTTTGACGAATTTCTGGAATATGGAAGAGTGAATGAGAATGAATATATGTTGTGTGAAGTGTGTATGGTTTTTATAGGGAGATGAATGGATGGGAGAGGGAACATGACAGCTAGGTTAAGTGAATGCATGTGCAAAACAGCTAGGATGGCTGAAATTGTAAGGGGAATGCATGTGCAATGTTGGAAATCTGATGGGAGAAAGGTGGATGCATGTGTTGGCTGATTTAAAGAATGTGAGGGAATGATGAAAGGGGAAACATGACAGCTAGGTTATGATGATGAGTGCATGTGGCTGATTTATGAAGAGTGACTGCATGTGGCTGCAAGGTGTGAATGATTATGGGTGCATATGGCTGCAATGGATTAGGAATCCTTCAATTTCGTCCATTCCTTTTGCACCAAACATAAGCTATCCATTCCAAGTCCAATTTTGCTCCAAAATGCTCCAAAATGCATCTTTTTGCTTCATTAGCCATATGAACCTAAAAACACACGAAAATAGCTTAAAGTACTAAAATAACTAAAGAAACATAACGTAAATGCACGAGAACAAGCTATTTAAGTCGCATGAATATGCTCCTATCAATTTCCTCTGATATTTGAATAGGTGTTAGCTGGCTTGTTCTTGGCTGCATCAGTTTTGGCTGTTAGTTTTATGGGATTTATTGCTTTCAATGCTTTCTTGTCAGTTACAAACTGCTCAGCCTCTTGGGAACCTTTCAGAGTTAGAACGGCCTCAACTTCTAACTTCTATCTTGAGTGTTATGTGTTTCAAAATGTGGAGTTTGGAATTGATATGAGCTTATGGAATCACTGGTTCTCATTCTAAGTAGTAGCATTCCATTCATGAGATCATATTCATGTCATTATCGTAAATCCAGAAAATGCTTTCTTTGTTATAACATATGTGAGATACTAGTCTTTCATGTTTACATCAATCTCTCACATATAACTAGTGTAGGTTGTGTAGTCAGAAAATCTGTGTGAAAATAGAGTGCATTCTAGTAAGGAATTGAGGAAATTCTCTAAGGCATGTTACTACATTCAAATCATGGTTTTAAATGCTTAATTGTGAACTAGTATGTGGTGACTATGACTAAGAATGTACTTAAGTGTAAAGATGGCTAAAATATGTGGGAATAATGATTTTTAACTTGTTATGTGCATTGGAAATCCGTGAGACGATTGTTGGAAGGTGTAGGTGGTGTTTTGTTCGTTTTGTCTAGTTTCGTGTTCTTTTGTTGTTTTGTTTTGCTCGAGGACTAGCAAAAGATAAGTGTGGGGGTATTTGATAGGAGCATATTCATGCGACTTAAATGGCTTGTTCTCGTGCATTTACGTTATGTTTCTTTAGTTATTTTAGTACTTTAAGCTATTTTCGTGTGTTTGTAGGTCCAAAGGGCTAAAGGAGCAAAAAGATGCATTTTGGAGACTTTTGGAGCACTTTTGGGTTAAGGATGGATAGCTTATGCTTGGAGCCAAAGTGTTGGACGAAATTGAAGACCTAATTGAAGACCAAAGTGTTGGAACCTTGTTCCCTTTAGTTTTAGGACATTTAAACCTTTCCTATATCCTTAGCCGTGCATAACATTCCAACATTCCACTCCTTCATTTCAGCCACACTCCCACATATCATTACTTATCATCACCACTTATCACTTATCATAACCACATATCATACACTTATCATCACCACTTATCACTTATCACTTAACATATCATTCACTTATCATATCATTCACTTATCATATCATTCACTTAACATATCATTCACTTATCATGTCATTCACTTATCATATTCCCCTTTCATCATTCAGCACTAAACACCATCATTGCCGTGCATTTCATGTTCATTCCAACCTTTAATCCACATGCATTCACAAAACATTCACCCTAGCTTTAATTCACATGCTTTCACATGCATTTTCAGCACATTCCCTTGCACATTCCAACCATTGCCGTGCACACCATCAGATTTCCAGCATATTCACATGCATTCCATCCTTTAAAACATTGCACATGCACTCCCTTTAATTAATTAACCCACATGCACCCTTTATTCTTTCATCATTGCAGCCATTCCACATTCATTTCAACTCACATGCACTCATCATCATAACCTAGCTGTCATTCCACTTCATTGCACATGCATCTTCAATTAAATCAGCCACATGCACAAAACAAAGTTCCTTGCAACCACATGCATTCCCTTTTGAAATTCCAGCTTTCCACCTAGCTTTCCACCTCACAACCACCAGAAATCAACCATGCCGTGCATCCCCTTTCATTTCTGTCAAAGCACATGCACTCCCACCCTTTAATCACATGCATAAATCAGCCACATGCATCTCCCATCACCATTCCAGATTTCCACCAAGTTCCTAGCTGTCATGTTCCCTCTTCTTCACCTATAAATAAGCATCCATTGCAGCCACAATTGACACACTCTTCCATACACATTTCAGTCACAAACACCAACCATTTCCTTATTGCCGTGCATTCCATTCACAACACAACACACAACACACACAACTTCCCTTGTGCCGTGCCTTCCCTATTAATCCAAACACCACTCCCCAAACCATTCACACCATCAAACTATCCTTAGACCTTGTGCTACAACGAAGAGGAAGAGAAGAGGGCCTAAACGTTCATACAATTCAAGTTTGAGTTGTTGGAATGTTTAGGTGTTTCTTTGATTTCAATGTTTAATTTCAATACTCTTTGTTTTGTACGAATGAGGAATGGAAGAGAAGAGGGCCTAAATGTTCATACAATTCAAGTTTGAGTTGTTGGAATGTTTAGGTGTTTCTTTGATTCTCTTTGTTTTGTAGTCATGAGGAACTAAACCGCCCTTTGCTAGGGGGTGATTCGAAATATATGTTTATGCTTGCATTTTGATTTGATTACTTCTAATTGCGTTTCATAAGTTGTGGATTCAATTTGTTTAACTGTTTGATTGATAACTTATTTATGTATGTTTATTGAGAGTGCACGCTTAATTTTCATGCATGAATATGACGCTAGAATATAAGTGAGTTTCACCTAATAGTTACGAACTTATATTCACAAGTAGTGGAGGTTGCTTATAAACAATCGCGTTAAACGAATTCTTGGCATAAGTTTCATGCAATCATAGTAACGAATGCCTCGTCAACACTTATAATTTTCATAGAGCGTAATGATTCTTGCTTGTATCTCTATTATGCAATCATGTAGGGGACTTGTGGGGAATGTTTTGAATTGTGTATGCGCTAACCCATCCAATTCAATAACGTTAGGAAGACTTGAAGGTTAATTAGTGCATCACGGTTAACTTGGGGTGTTGAGAATTCATGGTTTATTGAAATGCAATTGGAAATCGTTTTATTATGCAAGTATAACATGTGTGGAGATGAACCCCTTAGCTAGCCTTCATTCCATTCAATTCCATCAATTTCATCTTTAACTTTTGGAGTTCTTTCTTCTTTTGTTTCTGTTTTCATGTTTAATTTAACTTGTTGTTCAATTATGTTAAACATGTGGAACTAATTTCTTTTTAGTTAGAGGCGAATTTGAAGCCATGGACATATGTTGGTTATGATTTGATTTACTCCAGTTATGAATTCATGAACTTTAGATGTGGTTTACTTTTCTGTTTTGATTAAGAACTTGTTTATGTATGTGGGTTGAGGGTCGACACTTAATTTGCATGCCTAAACTTGATGCTAGGATATAAGGGAATTTCACCTAATTGTTATGAACTTATATTCATGAGTAGTAAAAATCGCTAGTCACGATTGTGTTTAGTAAACCCTAGGCTGGATTAACATGCGTATTCCATAGTTATGAATGCCTAGTCGATGTTTATAATTTCCGTTGAACTTAATGATCTTTGTTGAATGTCTCTATCATGCGTATTCCATAGTTAGGGACTTTGATTAGGAATAATTTGGTTGTAATGCGTATTCCATTCAATCCAATGAATCTAGGGAAATCTGAAAGTTAATTTAAGCGGACCTAATTAACTTGGAGCATTGTCATTCATCGTTTGTTGAAGTCATAACTGGGAATCAAATTATATGCATATGTTCATGTGTGGATAAGGAACCCTCTAACTAGTTTCTCATCGTTCCATTTCATCAATTTCATATTTACATTCTGTCTAGTTTATTAACTTGTTTCGTTATTTTAAATTCGTCAAAACCAATCCCCCATTTATTTTAAAGTGTTAGATTAGTTAGAAATACATTTAGTTTGTGTTTTTAAGAGTCTTGAGTCAAGTTACAACTTAATTTCGTCCAAATTTGTGTGTTGTGCTCAAATCTGCCCAGAAAGTGGTTTTTAGGCAGATTTGAGTATGTTTGTGTTGTTTTGAGTCTTTTGGTTTGTCTTAGTGTTTTAAAGTTTAGTTTTGCATTCTTTGAGTCTAGTATAGTGTTTTATATTGTGTTTTTACGTTTTTGAGTCAAATCCAAGTGATTAACAATCCCTCCTAATCCCCGGTCCAGAACGATCCCTACTTACATACTTACTACAATTGACAAAAAGAGGGTTTAATTTGTGTGCGTATAAATCTCGCATCATGAGGCTTAGGGAGAAGGTTATAGAAATGAAAGGATAGGTAAACACAAGTTCCAAGCTACATTGCAAGCAATTCTCTTGTTGAGATTTATAAGAACTCAAGCTCTCCAACCACTCTACTAATACCTCCAATCACACCCCTAAACTTTTTATGTGCTTTGTATACAATTTTTCTTTTTTTCTTCTTCTTCTTCTTCTTCTTTTTTTATTTTTTATTTTTTAGTTTTTTATTTTTTTATAAACCAATTTTCGCACATAACTAAATACAAACATGAAATACCCCCACACTTATTCTTTTGCCAAACTCCTTCAAAGTACTTCACAAACATTTCTCATAAGACAATCTCACACTGCTCACTAGCTAGCTTGGAAAGGGTAAGGAAAAATGTTTAAGGTATAAGGGCAGACATATCTGGTGATAAGAAATAAAAGGCTTAACATATACGGCTCAAATTGGCAATCTAATGATATCATTTTTCTTTAGGAAACATGCTTATTTGGGCCATGGTGATAAACCTAATGCCTCTATCCTTTTCAAGTTCATGCAATCAATGACAAACATTTCAAAAGATCGTTACGCAAGTTCTAGAGCTGCAAGTCACATAAGTTCATCACACATGAAAGAATAGGAGTGTATGAAAAATGCACACACTTTCAATAGGCTCAAAAACTCACATAGGTTGTATATGGTCACTATGTTCACATATAAAGCTTTAAATCATGCTTTAGTTTCACATCAACAAGGCTATGTGCTCTTGGTTTTTCAAAGATGATTAAACATGTACAAAGCTAACAAGAGAATAAGGAATTTCACACAATACATGCTTACTAAGTTCTTGATCACCAAATTCAATCCAGTTATATCATTGGGTCAGGAAACTAACAAAAATCTAATTCAAAACAATAAAGAAAATAAGACTATTTTTGAATTTTTCATTTTTAGAATTTTCACTCTTTTTATTTTTTATTTTTTATTTTTTTGGAGTCAACAAAACTAATTAAGAAAACAAAAAAAAAAAAACAACAACAAGGAAACAAATGAAACCAATTCTTAGTCAAAGGGACAAAAATTTTCAATTTGGTCATTTTTTCAATCCTTACCCCCAAACTTAAACTGGACATTGTCCCCAATGTCATAAAACACAATAATGCATAAAATAAAAATAAAATAAAATAGTAAGAAGCAAAATAAAGCATTTGGACTGAAAACTTCCCAATTTGCAATAAAATCAAGTCATGACCCCCAAACTTCAATTCTGCAATCAACTCCAAGGGTGGACATAACCAAAGATTCCTACAAAGAAAAGAAATAATTCAGCTTAGCACGCAAGAAAACTCAGAAAAAAAACAAACGAAAAATTGAAAATGACATATAAAGACAATGAATAGAAATATTGGGTTGCCTCCCAATAAGCGCTTGCTTTTACGTCCGCAGCCGGACGGTACCAAGAGTAATCATTCAAGGGAAGCTGGTTCTTGGAGAGGTACAACCTCCACATCATGCTCCGCAAAAGACTCGTAATATGGTTTGAGTCTATGTCCATTCACTTTGAACACGTTTATGGTCTTTGCACTTCGGATTTCCACTGCACCATGAGGAAAAATATTAGTTATAACAAACGGACCAACCCATCGAGAACGAAGCTTACCTGGCCATAACCGAAGGCGAGAATTAAATAGAAGAACTTTTTGTCCAATGGCAAAGCTCTTCCTTGATATCATCTTGTCATGAAATGCCTTTGATTTCTCCTTGTATATTCGACTAGACTCGTATGCATCATTCTGAATTTCATCTAACTCATTCAATTGAAGCTTCCTCTGGTGTCCGGCAACACTCATGTCCATGTTGTAGGCTTTGATCGCCCAATAAGCTTTGTGTTCTAATTCTACTAGAAGACGACATGGTTTCCCATAAACTAATCGAAATGGGGACATTCCACTAGGAGTCTTATAAGCAGTCCTATAAGCCCACAATGCATCGTTCAAGCGCATGCTCCAATCCTTCCTACTAGGACTCACAGTTTTCTCCAAAATTTGTTTTACCTCACGGTTTGATACTTCTGCTGGACTACTAGTTTGCGGATGACAAGGTGTAGACACCTTATGTGTGACATTGTACTTCCTAAGCAACGCTTCAAATGTTCTATTGCAACAGTGACTCCCTCTATCGCTATTAATTGCTCTAGGTGTCCCAAATCTTGCAAAGATGTTAGTCTTAATAAAATCTGAAACAATTTTTGAATCATTAGTTTTGGTGGCTTTCGCTTCCACCCATTTAGAAACATAATCCAAAGCCAATAAAATGTAAAGAAAACCATTTGAAGATGGAAAAGGTCCCATGAAATCAATGCCCCACACATCAAAGATCTCAACAATCAAAATAGAGGTTTGTGGCATTTGATTTCTTGGGCCCAAGTTACCTGTTCGTTGACAACGATCACATGTTGCACAAAACTCATACGCATCTTTAAACAAACTAGGCCAATAAAAACCACTCTCTAACACCTTAAGGGTTGTCTTCTTTGCTCCAAAATGGCCGCCACATGCATAAGAATGACAAAAAGTTAGAATAGATTTAAACTCAGATTCAGGGACACACCTTCTAATCAATTGATCAGGGCAATATTTCCACAAATAAGGATCATCCCACTCGTAGTATTTGGCGGTTTTGACAAGCTTATCTTTCTGAGCACGTGTAAAATCATCCGGAATCTTTTTGGTGACCTTGTAATTGATAATATTTGCATACCAAGGGTCAGTAACCTTTAATGAAAACAATTGCTCATCTGGAAAACTTTCATGTAAAGGGATGAAATCTTCTGAGTGCACAAGTCTGCTAAGATGATCTGCTACAACATTTTCACTCCCTTTCTTATCCTTGATCTCCAAGTCAAACTCTTGAAGCAGAAGTATCCATCGAATGAGTCGCGGTTTTGCATCTTTTTTTGTGAGTAAATACTTCAAAGCTGCATGGTCAGAAAACACAATAACTTTAGTTCTAATCAGATAAGATTTAAATTTTTCTAAAGCAAATACAACAGTTAGAAGCTCCTTCTCTGTTGTTGAATAATTCAACTGTGCATCATTAAGTGTTCGTGATGCATAATAGATGACATGTGGCACTTTGTTGACACGTTGTCCTAGAACTGCACCTACAACATAATCTGAAGCATCACACATTAACTCAAAAGGTAAACTCCAATCTGGTGGCATGATCACAAGAGCCGTGGATAACAACTCCTTAAGTTTGTTGATTGCTACCACACACTCTTCATTCATATCAAATGTTTGATAGGAGCATATTTATGCTACTTAGTTATGTTATTTCCTTACATTTAGTGAGCTAATCACTACTTATTATAGTGTTTTGAGCTATTTTCGTTTGTTTGTAGGTCCTAATGACAAACAAGGCAAGAAAAGGCAATTTTGAGCCTTTTAGAGCAGTTTTGGGCTTATTATGGATAGCTTGTATATGGAGCAAGGTGATGGACGAATTTGGAGTCAAAAGAGGCTAGGAACATGCTACAAATCAGAAAAGGAAAGTTCATGATAAAGAAGACAAGGAAAGTGCAAGAAAAGAGGAACCATTATCCAAAACCTTATCCAACCTTATCTTATCCAAACCTTATCCTATCTTATCCTAACCTAATCTTGTTCCACCTTAATCCTAGCTGCAAGTGGACCTAAAAACCTAATTTCTAGAAGCCCTATCTGACCCTAAAAGGGTGCCGCACCTCTCCCCCTTTTATGCCTTCTAGAACACCCAAAATCAGCCATAAGACACTTAGTTTCTAGAAGGCCCAATTTTGGACCAAAATTCTTAAACCTTCTTCTGATTGGATTCTGATTTTATTTGGCCTTTTTTCTCTTGGATTTGGATTGTATAAGTCTATATCTGAGATTAATTAGGCTAGGACTTAATTCCCAAACCCTTGCCGCAACCTAGGGGCCCTAAACACTTATATTAGCTAGGTTTAACCCTAATTCTGACTCCTAGGGTTTTTGGCCGTGCTATATATATATGCCTATTATTGTGACGCACCCCCTGAGACACCCAAGGCATCCATTAATCATTCAAATCATTCATTCATTCAACCCACACACCATCCATTCAGAAATAGACCTTTGTGCCGCAATTCTTAAGGAGAAGAAGGAGTGTCGTGGCTTCCATAGGAGAAACACCATCTTGTGCAGCAAGAAATCTGCATCCATTGGAGACTTTCAGAGTTCTTTCTTCCCTTGTTTCGTTTCCATGTTTATTTTAATTTGCTTTTCAATTGTTATGAACATGTGTAACTAAGTTTTCCTTAGTTAGAGGTGAATTCAAAGCCATGGACATATGTTTTATATGAATTGATTTCCTCCAGATTTTGTTTCTTGAATTGTGGATGTGATTTACTTAATTGATTTATTGAGAACTTGTTCTTGTGTGTTGATTTAGGATGCATACTTAATTTTCATACATGAATTTGATGCTAGGATATAAAGGAATTTCACCTAATTGTTATGACTTTATATTCATAAGTAGTGGAAATCACTAGTCGTGATTGTATTAAGTAAATTCTAGGCAAGAGTATCATGCAATTCATAGTTACGAATACCTAGTCAATGCTTAGGGTTTTCAAAAAGCTTAATGATCTTTGATTTTATCTCTATTATGCAGTTCATGTAGGGAATTTGATAAGAATAATTTGATTGTCGATGCGTATTCCATCCAATTCAATGAAACTAGGAAAATCTGAAAGTTAATTTGTGCTTTTCACAATTAATTTGGGGCATTGTCATTCATGGTTTAAAGGGATAAAATCAGGAAATCAATTTGTGTTGCATATGTGCATGTGTGGAGAAGGACCCTCTAACTAGCCTTTTTCCCATTCAATTCACCTAATTTAGTGCCTAATCTGTTTAGCTTACAATATGTCCATTTTAATTAATTTCGTCCAAATCAATTCCCCATTTTATTAAGTGTGTTAGATGATGCGAGAATTACTTGACACTCAAATTAAACCCTCGTTTGACAATTGTAGTAGAATGGATAAGTGAGGGATCGTTCTAGACCGGGGATTAGGAGGGCTTGCTAAAACCTTCTAAATTGACTTAAAAACATAAAAACACAATATAAAACACTATTTAATGCTCGAAGAAAGCAAAACTAAAAATAAGAAAGATTAAGACTAAGACTTCAACGAAATAGGGGGGGGGGAATTGGATTTGGACGAATTTAAACTAAAATGAATACTTGGAAACAAAACAAATTGTAAATATGGATTTGACGGAAATGAATGGATGGGAAGCTAGCTAAGGGTTCTTTCTCTACACATGATATTTATGCATATGAATCAATTTCCAGTTATTCCTTCATTGAATTATGAACGACAATGCCCCAAATTAACCGTGACATCACTAGTTAACCCTTAGATTTTCCTTATATTATTGGATTGGATGGCATCATTCGACAACCCAAAACATTCTCAAAAGTTCCCTACATGTCATCATAATAGAGATACAATCGAAGATCATTAAGAATAATGAAAACCATAAGCATTGACAAAGCATTTGTAACTATGACATCATGTTACTCATGCTAAGAATTAAACTTAACGCGATCGTGACAAGCGACCTTCACTACTTTCAAGTATAAGTTAGTAACGATTATGTGAAACCTTCTTAAACTTTAGCCACATATTCATGCATGCTAATTAAGTGTCGACCCTCAATCAACAAACACAAATAAGTTAATCATCAAATAGTTAAGCCAATTGCATTCACGAATCAAGAGTTCATAACCGGAATTCATCAATTCATATCACATAAATAAACATGGTATTGAAATCACCTCTAGCCAAAAAGGGTTTAGTTCCTCATAACTTTGAAATCAAAGAAACACCTAAACATTCCAACAACTCAAACTTGAATTGTATGAACGTTTAGGCACTCTTCTCTTCCATTACAAAACAAAGAGAATTGAATTTAAACATTGAAATCAAAGAAACGCGTAAACATTCCAACAACTCAAACGTGAATTGTATGAACGTTTAGGCCTTCTTCTCTTCGTCTTCGTTGTAGCACAAGGACTAAGGGATGTTGTTGGTGTGTTGAATGGATTGGGGGATTATGGAAATGGAAGAAATGGAGGAGAAAGGGAAGGGAATGGTGCAGAAAATGGAGAGACTCACGGCTAGGGAGAAGATGGAAGTGTTTGTGGTGTGTTGTGTATGAAAAATGAGATGTCCATGAATGAATGAATGCAAGGGTATTTATAGGAGTAGTGGAGGGAACATATGGCTATGTCATTTGTAGGTGAAGTAGGTGGATGTTGTAGGTGAAGTAGGTGGATGTTGTAGGTGAAGTGGATGTTGTAGGTGAAGTAGGTGGATGTTGTAGGTGAAGTAGGTGGATGATATGTTAAGTGATAAGTGATAAGTGATATGATATGTGGTTATGATATGATAAGTGGTTAAGTGGTGATGATAAGTGATAAGTGATTAAGTGATATGATATGTGGTGATGATAAGTGATAAGTGCATGTGGGTTAACTAATGAAGGAAATGCATGTGCAATGACAATGTGTTAGAATGGATGTGTGTTATGCATGGCATGATTGGGATTAGGAAAGGTTTAAATGTCCTAAAACTAAAGAGAACAAGGTTCCAACACTTTGGCTCCAATTAGGTCTTCAATTTCGTCCAACACTTTGGCTTCAAGCATAAGCTATCCGTCCTTAGCCCAAAAGTGCTCCAAAAGTCTCCAAAATGCATCTTTTTGCTCCTTTAGCCCTTTCGACCTACAAACACACGAAAATAGCTTAAAGTACTAAAATAACTAAAGAAACATAACGTAAATGCACGAGAACAAGCCATTTAAGTCGCATGAAAATGCTCCTATCATTAGATTAGTTAGAAAAGTGTTTGAATCTATCCAAATTAGTGTCTTGAGTGTAAGTTAGTTAAATTTCGTCCAAATCATCCTTTAGAGTCTAGTTTGAGTCTATTTGAGTGTTTTGGGCTGTTTTGAGTCTTCTTAAGTTGTTTTGAGTCATATAGGTCTAGGTAAGTGTTTTAGAGTTTAATTTTGTGTTTTTAAGTCAGTTTAGAGTAGATTAGCATCCCTAGTTAATCCCTGGTTAGAACGATCCCTACTTGCATTTATACTACAATTGTCACAAATAGGGTTTAATTTGTGTGTCAATATAATTTTCACATCAAATTTTGGCGCCGTTGCCGGGGATTAGCAAACTTGCTAATCCCTTGTGTTTGTGTTGTGTCAAAGTGTGTCTTAAGGTCAAGAGTGTCATGTGTTTATTTGTTCTTTCTTTTTATTTTTGTGTTTGCCGTGTTTATAAGAGAGTTGCTGAATTCTTTTGTTTCATTGTTCTAGCTACAAGTGTATGACTCGTAGTTCTCATCCCGTTCGTGAGAATATCTTGGAGTTTGACGACGATTTTGAACGAACTTTGAGAAGAAAAAGGAAGCAACCAGAACCTAATCCACCTAGTTCTAGTTCTGAGGCCGAATCTGAAGAAGAAGAAGTGGAGGAAGAAGAACAAGCCATGGATAATCGAACAATCAAGGAGCTTTCTGCCTTGGGATTAGATAATGCCATGCCATTATGCATTCAATACCCTAGGGCGGCCCTGATAGGAGAATATTTAGGCGACTTAGTTGGCTTGTTTTCGTGCATTTATGTTGTTAGTTCATAGTTGTTTTAGTAGTTTAAGCCATTTTCGTGTGTTTTTAGGTTCCCATGGCTAAGGAAGCAAAAAGGTGCATTTTGGAGAAAAATTGGACTTGGAATGGATAGCTTATGCTTGGAGCAAAAGGAATGGACGAAATTGAAGACCTAAAAGAGTGAGGATTCCTAATCAAATGAGGAATCCTAGTCAAAGAAGGTTTCCTACTTGAAGTAGGAAAGTTAAGCCAAGGTTTCCTATTTTGGTTTAACCTTTCCTAATCCTTAAAGACTCCATGTTTCAGCAACATTAAGGACTTCTATCTATTCTATGACACAAAACAAAGTTTCCTTGCAACATAAATTCCTTATCGTGTATCCCCTTAGTGTTTCCCTTCATTGCCGTGCAAGGGAAGGCCTTCTTTCCTATTCTAAAGCATTAAAACACATTCCTTTTTCATATCAAACTGAGCCATAACTCACATACCCTTTTTTATTCCAAAGTCCTTGCCTAATTTCATAAATAAATGACATTCCCCTTCTCACAATTGAATGCCGCAGGTTTCGTTCCCTTTTCCTTCAATTTCTGACTTTGTGTTTCCTTTTCTTTAAGGATTTGGAGTTAATTCCTTTCCTAAACTAAGTAATAAAGCCTTAGGATTCTTTCTTCCTTATAAAAACCCCTATGCCGCACCCTTATTGAACCTAATCACCTTTCCATACAACCTATCTTCATTCATTCAGAAAACTCATCTTTGCCGTAGCATTCCATCCAACTTTCCACCATTCCCCTACTTCCAAACCTTCATCCAAACCTCCATACACCACCATCAACCCTTGCCGAACCACCCTACCTTCCTAAATCCATCCAAAACCCAGAAAATCATCCACAAAACCACCCTAGACTCTTGTGCCGTGACTTTGCAAGGAAGAAGAGAAGGAAGACGAAGCCTTGGACGTTTATGCATTCGAGTTGGAGTGTTGGAACGTTTTTAGGTGTAATCTATCTTTTGTTTCCAATGTTTAATTCTATTTTCCTTTGTTTTGTTATGAACATGAGAGGCTAAACTCGTTTTAGCCTAATGATGCTTTGAAACCATGATTACGTTTATAATATGAATTGATAAATTCCAGTTGTGATTTCATAAATTGTGAATGCAATTTACTTAACCGTTTGATGGATAACTTATTCTTGTATGTTGATTAGGGAGGCCTACTTAATTTGCATGCTTGAATTTGGTGCTAGAATATAAGGGAGTTTCACATAATCGTTACAATCTTATATTCACAAGTAGTTAAGGTTGTTTTCACAATTATGTTAAGTAAATTCCTAGCATGAGTATCATGATGTCATAGTTACAAGTGCTTTGTCAATACTTATGATTTCCATTGAATGTAATGATCTTTGATTGTATCTCTATTATGATGTCATGTAAGGGACTTTTGAAGAATGCTTTGGGTTGTCATATGATGTCATCCAATCCACTAACTTAAGGGAAATCTAAGGATTAATTAGTGATGTCACGGTTAATCTAGGGTGTTGAGGTTCATGGTTTATCGGACAAGCAACTGGAAATCAATTTATGTTTGAATGTATCATGTGTGGAGAAGTATCCCTTGGCTATCCCATCATCCATTGGTTTTTCTTAATTTCGTCAAAATCTGTTTTAAAGTTTTAATTTACTTGTTTTTCTTTTAAATTCGTCCAAAATCAAATCCCCTTTACTTACTTGTTCCAAATCTGTCCAAAAGTGTCTTTTTGAGTCTTTTGAGTCAAAACTAATTGTATTTTCGTCCAAATTGAGTCCTAGAGTCTAAATTGAGTCTTTTTGATTGTTTTGAGTAGTTTTGAGTCTTTGAACTTTGTTTTGAGTCATACAAGTTTAGTTAAGAGTCCTTTGAGTTATTTAAGTGTTTTAAAGCATATTCTTACATCTTTGAGTCGATTTTCATTAGATTAGCAATCCCTCCTAATCCCCGGCCAAAAACGATCCCTACTTATATCTATACTACAATTGTCAAAAAGAGGGTTTAATTTGAGTGCTATTATTTATCACATCAGGCCCAAGGCAAGACCGATGAGTTCAAATTGAAGTCAAGCTTGCTGCATCATATTCCCAAGTACCATGGGCTGTCCATGGAAGATCCAAACAAGCATTTGAAGGAGTTTGAAGTTGGATGCATAAGCATGACACCCATTAACGTTGATGGGAATATTTTGAAGATGAAAGCTTTTCCATTCTCTTTTGTGGAAAAGGCTAAGGATTGGCTTTATGAATTGGCACTCGGGACCGTTACTTCTTGGGAAAGCATGAAGATAGCGTTCTTGGAGGAGTTATTCCCTACTTTAAGAGTCATTCTCTTGAGGAAGAAAATTAGCGGAATCCAACAAAGTCAAGGAGAATCTTTTCCGGCGTACTATGAGCGTTTTAAAGCCCTTGTTGCATCATGCCCTCAACATCAAATGAAGGAGGAGCTTCTACTTCAATACTTCTATGAAGGCCTTTTTCCCATTGAAAGGCAAATGCTCGATGCTTCGGCGGGAGGTGCATTGGTGGACAAAACTCCTATGGCAGCCAAGACCTTCATTGCAAACCGTGCTCTAAATGCTCAACAATATGAAGGACTTGGGCAAAGGGACCCCCCCACGGCAACAATTGCATGAGGTAAGTTCTCAATCCGATGTTCAATCTCAATTAGCTAATCTTACTTCTATTGTGTCTCAGATGGCCGAAGGAATGAAGATACAAGGACCAATTGTATGTGGTGTATGTTTTATCTAAGGACACCCTTCGGAAAGGTGCCCTCAATTGATTGAGAATGGGGGATGGGAGAGTGCAAATGCCATTGGATTTCCAAGCCACAATCAGCCAAGGAATGATCCATATTCCAACACATACAATCTGGGTTGGAGAGACCATCCAAACTTCAAGTGGAGGGAGCCTCAACAACCTCAACAACAAGGAGGCTTTAGGCAACAACCCCCGGGGTTCTACACCAAGCCACACGGCTCCAATCCAAACCAATCCCAACCTACCCAAAACAACCAAGGTTCGTCTTTAGACAATGATACAATTATTAAGTTACTTACCAATTTGTCTCACGGGCAAGAGAATCAAAACAAAGCGATGCAAAATCAAGACAAAAAGGTGGACTAGTTGGAGAAACAAATTGGGCAGATAGTAGAGTTTGTAGGACAATTCCGAGACCAAGGCAAACTACATAGCTCAACCATCGTCAATCCAAAAGGAGGTTTTGAAACCGCTAAGGCTAACACCTTGAGAAGTGGAAAGGAAGTTGGAACTAACCCCGAACCAACCAAATCAAGCCACAAAGAGGACGAATAGCTGCTGCTTAAAGAGGAGGCATTGGACAAAGCCACCGCAAGGGTGGAACAAACCTTGCCGCAGCCCCCTATTGTCCGAAAACCGTCCCACACCACTAAGGTAAGTCCAAATTTGACTTTGCCAAGTTCTATTCCACTAAACGTGCCCTTTCCTAGCAGGTTTAGGCAATCAAAGAAGAAGGAAAGTGAAAATGACATTTTGGAAACCTTTAGGAAAGTTCAAGTCAACATTCCGCTCCTTGATGCAATCAAGCAAGTTGCTAAGTATGCCAAGTTCTTAAAAGAGTTTTGCACAACGAGGAAAAGGATTTCAAACAAGGAGGTGGTCCAGGTAAGTGAGAATGTGTCTGCAGTGCTACAAAGAAAACTACTACCTAAATGCAAAGATCCGGGTAGTTTTACAATTCCTTATGTTATTGGAAATACTAAGTTTGAACATGCTATGTTAGACTTAGGAGCTTCAATTAATGTCATGCCTTACTCAATTTACGCATCTATGAACTTAGGAGAGCTTAAAAATGATGGTGTGATTATTCAATTCGCCGATCGTTCTAATGCATATCCAAAAGGAGTTTTGGAGGATGTTTTGGTGCAGGTTAACAATTTGATTTTCCCAGCAGACTTTTATGTGCTTGACATGGAAGATTCAGCCCATTCTACCCCAATGTCGATCCTCCTTGGGAGACATTTCATGAAAACGGCCCGCACCAAGATAGACGTGTTCAAGGGGACATTAACAATGGAATTTGATGGGGAAGTTATTAATTTCAATCTTTCTGAAACTATAAAATATCCTAAAGATGATCATTCTTGTTTTTCTGTTGATATATTTGATTCATTGGCGCAGGATTATCTTGACTCCTTGGAGAGGGACCCCCTTGAAACGACCATTACTAAAGGAATGAGACTTAAAAACGAAGGGGCAGAAGAGGATAAAACCCACAACATGCATGTGGAATTCCATGCCGTGCCTATATGTGAAGATGAGGCCGAGATGGTTGCTGCCCTTGAGTCATTGCCACAACACTTTGGTAAGCCTCCAAACACAATTCCAATTCCTGTTTCTACTAACAAGTTGTTACCTTCAGTGATTCATGCACCCATTCTTGAGCTTAAACCATTGCCAGATCATTTGAAGTATGTCTATTTGGGAGAAAATGAGACGTTGCCCATTATAGTTTCCTCATCCCTCAAGGCAATGGAGGAGGATAAATTGATTCGGGTGTTGAAAGATCACAAAACGGCCATAGGATGGACCTTGGTCGACATCAAGGGTATTAGTCCTACAACTTGCATGCATCGCATACTTCTAGAGGAGGGGGCTAAACCAACTAGAGAGGCTCAACGCCGACTCAACCCTCCAATGATGGAAGTTGTGAAAAAGGAGATTATCAAGCTTCTTGATTGTGGAGTGATCTATCCTATCTTGGATAGCCGTTGGGTTTCACCGGTTCAAGTTGTGCCAAAGAAATCCAGAGTAACTGTGGTGAAGAATGCCGAGAATGAGCTTATGCCAACCCGTATCCAAACAGGTTGGAGAGTGTGCATTGACTATAGGAAGCTCAACGCCACCACAAGGAAATATCACTTCCCTTTGCCATTCATTGATCAAATGCTTGAAAGGTTAGCCGGTCATTCTTTTTATTGTTTTCTTGATGGTTATTCGGGATACAATCAAATTGTTATAGCTCCAGATAATCAAGAAAATACTACTTTTACTTGTCCATTTGGTACTTTTGCTTATCGTCGAATGCCATTTGGTTTATGTAATGCACCAGCCACATTCGAAACATGCATGGTAAGTATCTTTTCAGATTTTGTAGAAAAGATTATTGAAATTTTCATGGATGATTTTAGCGTGTTTGGTGATTCGTTTGATGATTGTTTAGATAATCTCACATTAATCTTGAAACGATGCATTGAAACTAACCTTGTTTTAAATTGGGAACAATGTCATTTTATGGTAAAACAAGGAATAGTTCTAGGACATATAGTTTCGACCAAGGGTATTGAAGTGGATAAATCAAAAATAGATCTTGTACACTACTTACCCTCTCCTACTTCTGTTAGAGAGGTTCGTTCTTTTCTTGGACATGCAGGATTCTATAGGCGATTCATCAAAGACTTTTCTAAGATTTCCCAACGCCTCTGCCAACTTCTCCAAAATGATGTACCATTCAAGTTCGAAGAGGAATGTGAGAAGGCCTTCAAGCACCTAAAGGAGATGTTTACTTCGGCCCCTATCATAGTTCCACCAGATTGGAGCCTTCCTTTTAAGCTTATGTGTGATGCCTCATATTATGCATTAGGAGCTGTTTTAGGCTAAAGGAAGAACAAGCAGCCGCATGTCATATACTATGCATCCCGGACCCTAAATGATGCTCAATTGAACTACTCCACAACGGAAAAAGAACTTCTTGCTGTTGTTTTTGCTTTAGATAAGTTTTGTTCTTATTTACATGGTACTAAAGTTATAATCTATTCTGATCATGTAGCGTTGAAGTACTTACTTACGAAGAAAGAGGCCAAACCAAGGCTTATTCGTTGGATGCTCCTACTTCAAGAGTTCGATATCGAAATCCGGGACAAGAAAGGAAGTGAAAACGTGGTGGCTGACCACTTAAGCCGTATGGTGCATGAGGAGGATGTCGTGCCTATCCCAGAGACATTCCCAGATGAGCAGTTGATGTCCATCGAGGTAAGTGCACCATGGTATGCCGATTTAGTGAACTATTTAGTGTCTAAACAAGTTCCAAGCACCCTAAACAAGCACCAAAGTGATAAACTTAAAAAGGATGCACGTTTTTATGTGTGGGATGACTCATATTTGTGGAAATATTGCCCTGATCAGATTTTACGTAGGTGTGTGCATGAAACGGAGTTTAATTCAATTTTAACTTTCTGTCACCCTTATGTATGTGGGGGTCATTTTGGCACTCAAAGAACAACACATAAAGTTTTAGAATGTGGATTTTATTGGCCTACTATATTTAAGGATGCTAGAACTTTTTGTGTGACTTGTGATCGTTGCCAAAGAACGGGCAATATAGGTGCCAAAGACCAAATGCCGCAACATCCCATCTTTTCTGTCGAAATCTTTGATGTTTGGGGGATTGATTTTATGGGTCATTTTCCTTCATCTTATGGTTGTGTTTATATTTTACTTGCGGTTGATTATGTTTCGAAATGGGTGGAAGCAAAACCCACCCGGACTAATGATTTCAAAGTGGTTGAAGAATTTGTGAAAACTAACATATTTGCAAGATTTGGAATGCCAAGGGTTCTTATAAGTGATGGAGGCTCTCACTTTTATAATCGGACCATAGAGGCGTTGCTCAAGAAGTACAATGTCACACATAAGGTGGCAACACTTTATCATCCTCAAACAAGTGGGCAAGCCGAGGTTTCTAATTGAGAAATCAAGTAGATTTTAGAGAAGACCGTTAGGCCAACTCGGAAGGATTGGAGCTTTCGTTTGAATGACGCATTGTGGGCATATCGTACCGCCTACAAAACACCAATTGGGATGTCTCCATTTCCACTCATTTATGGGAAACCATGCCATCTTCCCGTTGAATTGGAGCATAAAGCACATTGGGCCGTAAAGACATTCAATATGGACATAGATGTCGCTGGAGTTCATAGGAAGCTTCAATTGAATGAGCTTGAGGAGATAAGGAATGAGGCTTATGAGAACGCGCACATTTACAAAGAGAAAACAAAGGCTTACCATGATAGGATGATTCGGAGCAAGGCATTCTCAATAGGGCAGAAAGTGTTACTCTTCAATTCTCGCCTTCGCGTGTTTCCCGGTAAGTTACGTTCTAAATGGATAGGTCCTTTTGTTATTACTAATGTCTTTCCTCATGGTGCAGTCCAAATTCAAAGTTTGAAGATGGGACATGAATTTAAAGTGAATGGACACCATTTGAAGCCCCACTACGACTATTTCAAGGAGCATACCGTGGAGGACATACCCCTCCATGCCATGAGCCCTAGTGAAGATTAAAAGGAGGTATGGTTCGGCTGGAAGACGTTAAATAAGCGCTTCGTGGGAGGCAACCCCTGTGTTCAAACGAGGAGATGATGGAACTCTAGCTCCATAACCAGATTTGCGTTCCTAAACCCTACTCTTTATTGCTTTTACTTTGCCATGCTTGTCATGTTGTTAGTTGCGTTATTTGTTTGTTTGCTTGTGAGTCTATGCTTAAAACATTGAGGACAATGTTTGGTTTGTTTGCTTGTGAGTCTATGCTTAAAACATTGAGGACAATGTTTGGTTTAAGTGTGGGGGGGGGGGGGGGTAAACAAGTTGTTTTTGCATGAAAATTCGTTGGATTTTATCACCTATACTTCTAAAGTTGTTTTTCACTGTTTTTAAGTGTTTTTAGTGTGTTTTGAAGTGTTTTTATGTGTCTTAATCAGAAAATCCGAAAATTCGAAAAAAAAAAAAAAATCAAAAAAGTGTTTGAAAAACCCAAAAAGAGTTGATTTTAGAGTCGTTTTTGTTTTTTATGTTGTTTGTGTCTTAGGGTACCTTCCAACACAATGATGAGGATTTGGTTTTTAATTGCATGACTATTAAAGAAAGTTACAAACATGGATGGAAGTTTGATTTACTCTTTGGTTTATGCTTAGTTGTAGTTGACATTTATGAATTCACATGTAATCACAAAAGAAAAAATCAATGTTTGTAACATGCTTGAAGGAAGAAACTCAAACAAACACTACAACCCTAAGAGACTTGTGCTTAAACGTTCTTTGGAGAGTTATTAATCTTGATTTCTTGTTTTCTAAAGTTGTTGCATGATCTCATCATTCTTTGCTTGGTTGCTACTTAGAATGCGTTTCATCACTATAGTTCCAAATACTAGAACTCATACCCGTTTCATTCAAAGCATGAAATTGATTAGCATAACAAATAACACGATGAAGTTGTTTTGTAGTCACCACCATAGCCAAATAGCCGAATCCACCCTTGTCATTTGTATTGTAGGATTAAACCCCTTTGAGCCTTATTTGAAGGAAGATTTGTGAAAAACAAGTTAATTTGAGCAACATCAACAACATGCAATTAACAATTAAAAGGCGGAATCATGTTTATATGCACTCAAAAACAAAACTTAACCCATGAACTTCAAAGCTAGTAGATAGGTGAACCAAGACTCAACTCAAAACAAAGTGAGTTGAGAAATCAATACCTTTGTAGATTCCTCTTTGCATAAGCAAAGGCTAATCACCCAAAGAGAGGGCCTTCATTCCTTGCATCTTAGATCCATGGATTTGGATGGATGAAAAGGTTTCTCCAAGTTCCCAAAATTGAGAACCTCTAAGTCTCCACACCAAGGCATATTGTAGAAGAAATGAGTGACCTAGAGGAAGTAAGATTGCTAGATATTTTCCTCAAGGGTGGCCGGCCATTTCTAGAGAGAAAGGAGAGTTTGTGTCTTTCCAATTTCCCCAAAAACAACCCTCAATGAATTTTGGCTATAAAGTCACACTTATACCTTAATTCATTTGAGTGGCAAACTTGTAAATAAGTCCAAAACCCACTCTTTCTCTAAATGGCCGGCCTTAGGGTATTCATTGGGCTATTTGGGCCTTTGTGAATCATTATTCATTAAGTTGTCACACAACTTAAGTCAATGGACTTGACGTTCGAAGCCCATTGGGCCTTAAGGTCCAAAACTATCCCGAGGTCTTTTAACGAACTTATTCGTTTGATTAATAATCATATTAATTAATCCTTGCCATAAATAATTAAACCATTTAATTATTCTTACTCATCTCCGTTGAATCTTCAATCTCTACCTTACACGGTGTACGATCAATTAGGTTCCTTTTAGCGAGGCAGTGGGCGATTCAAACTCTTTCAAATCGATTGTGAATTGAAACTTACTTTCAATTCTCCCATTAGTGATAATACACTTTTAGGGCTTCCACAAACCATGGTTGACGCCTAGCAGCATGTCATGGTTACCCAAGCTAATCAGAAGAGGTGGAGAACCTATTCAGTTTTAGGATTACAAATGCAATACGGTCTTTCTCTAATACAATACTCTTGACCACATTGTTTGGTTTGATAGTTTATTCATGTCTACTATCCAATGTGAGTCTTGTGCTTATATGATTACCTTGAATGTGATTTGGAACACATTCCTAAATCTCATTCATACTTTGGCCAAAGATTCTTAATCATATCATAGAGTATTCTCCCTCAAACAGTTTGAAGGTTAGAGATCCCTTGTTGCGCATTCACTTGCCTCCATGGCTAAGTGGCTTAACCCCAACGATGCCGTGGACACCCTCCTGATGGAGTGACTTTGACATAATCAAAGATTAAGGGCCTAACCACAAGACAACTGTGATGCCTCAGGTCAAAAGACTAATTTGCATTATCCCAACCATGAGTTCTCATGTGACATGAATATGAGAACTCTTCGTTGATCGTGTTCAGTGAACTCATTCTCTAATGAGCACCTATGTACTTGTCTTGATGTCACACACACCAATGACTCGAGACTAGTCACTCTCCCTGAGAGAAGACATAGCACGTACTGATCTTAACGGACTGTCAATGCCCAATTGACAATCCTATGATCAGGAACGTTTAGGATGTGTCAACGAAAGAATGGTCTCATGAATCTAACTTCTTTAGATCGCATTCTTCCAATCACATATTCCTTGGACTTATCGTTTAAGCATATAACATTTATATGAGACGACTCAAACAATAATGTTTGCCCTTAATATTAAACTAGATTAGTTTAACATGTGAAATGTCCATAAAGTATCATCATATGATTGGTTTTAGGGCACATTTCCAACAATCTCCCACTTGCACTAGAGCCAATCAGCTTAGTCATCAGTGATGATACCTCTTCTGTAGTCATTTCATAAATGGCTGAGTAGTAGGCCTAGACAATGGATATCTATATGTTATCCATAGAAGCAACCTTGAGAATAACGACGTCACCATTATACATGATTCTCAATCATGTGGTTCAATCTCTCATTTGAGTTCGGACCTTGATGAGACCTTGATTCCCTGGCTTGAGCTATCGCCCCATTAGTGTCATACACTTTCTGGTTGGAACCGAATGGAGAGTTCATAAATGAACTTTCCCATCCAAACAACAATGTTGTAAGCTTCTATATGGCAATGTATTTTGCATACATGATGGAACACATTAAAGTCATTACTTTTAACATTTCCACCCAAATATCTCTTTAGTCATAATAAAGAGATATCTCATTATCACTTCATTCATAATGAAGAGATATTCTATGATGGATTAGATTCATAATCTAATACATTTACGCTTCCATTACGTTACTCTAATTCTTCCTCATTCTTAAGGAATCCATCCTTAGTATTTCTTAAATACCTAAGGATTCACTTGACAGTTGTCATGGTTCTGATCCTGGGCTTGCACTGATATCATCTTGTACCGTTCTAGGTACAACTTATATCAATGTTTTCATACAATATGAAATACATAAATCACCTTTCTGCTTATGCATAAAGGATTCTATTTACGCATTATTTCTTTGGGAGTCAAAGGGTACATTCCCTTTGAGAAGAACAACTTCCTAGTCTCACTAGAATTGTCATTCTAATTGAAGTTTATCATCAAATGAGAAACTTCCTAGCATCTCTTGTCTATTTTAGGAATTGATATAATCCAATTATATCTTGAAATATATCATTATAGATTTCCATTCCATTATATAGACTATATCTCCCATATACATTCTATCGTTATAGAATAACTTTAACGAAGAAGTACTCTTTTCATTTCCAAAAATTAATATATCATATATATATATATATTTAAATTTAGGAATATGATTAACTCCCACTAATCTTTTGTAAACCTAGTAAACAAAAGATTCATTTACATCTTTATGAGAAATCAAACAATTGATCTTTTCTCATAAGACGCTTATAGCTCCCACTAGCTTGCTAAGATCCATGATGGATGGATCTCTACAACTAACCTGTCTTGTGATTTATAGTTTTAGACATATATTATCAAGACTATCTTAATAATGGTTTCGGAAACCCATATTATGTCCAAACATTAAATCACCATTTAGTTGTAGCTAGCAATCTTCGAATTAATTGAAACCAAGACTACGTCAAAGATGACTTCTTCAAAGTCAACCATTCTCTTTGAGTGTAGTCACCTTAAGTTACCAATTAGCTGTGAAGGTTTCATTATTTCGGGTCAAATGGTACTTTACCATTTCCTTGAGTATATATCGTATATACACTCAATGTAGTCATAAGGATTTTCATTCTTATTTCTTTCGAATTAAGAGGTGCAACTCTATGACATAGTCATAAAGTTCAAACCATTCAACTGAGACGGTTTATAAATCCTTCTGGACTACCTTGGAGCTTGTGGTATAGGAACTAGGTTGTCTTAGAAGTATATATCATATATATATGGGTAATTGATAATGTCCAACGAACTAAATCTTATTCATGTTCATTCTTCTCCTAATGGAGAAATTCATTATCTTACGATGCTACTTTCCTTGATATTTTTCAAGGAAATTAATCTAAAGTGTTACTTTTTCCTTGGATCAAATCTAAGGAGGTAAATACTTTAGACGTCTTACTCATCTACTTACATTTCTTGAATTCTTTGAAACCTTTTGCAAAGTATTCGGACTTGTGTTTATTCAAAATAAACTATAGTTCAACCGAGAGTGATCTTTGGTGAATGTCATACAACATGAGTAGTATTATGTTGTGGACAAGTGCCACTAACATCTAAGTGAATTAACCTCAACAACTTTGTGATTCTTTCTTCTTTACAAAAGAATAAAGATTCGAACATTTCGCCTCTATACAATTTTAACAAGAAGGTATTGGATCCGGATCTAACGATCCAAAGCATCCATCTATGACCAACTCGTAACTTATGTTTTAGAGGTATCACAACTCAGTTGGGATTAGTCACTACCTTGCAACCTTTTGGGTTTTAAGCATCATCGTATTCTAAACAGTTAAACTACCACATCATCTCTACTATAGAGACAACCAATTTAAATTACAATAATCTAATTATTGATTAATAAAGAACAATGTTTTGTCAAACAAAACATTTATCCATCTCTACTATAGTGACGGATTTAAGTTCCTTAAAATTGGAATGTAAAGACAATCTTTAGTATTTTCCAATTTCTTTGGTAGTTCATATGAGGAAGTAAGTACAATCCGCTTTCGCAGAGATCTATATTTTATTCACTTTCCGAATGTGAAGTACTTTCTCTTCTCTCATTAATCTTCTACTTTTTATTAGCACATTTTTACAACAATTGTAAAACATAGTTACTAATACGGAATCAAGCATTCAAGTAGAAGAACCAACTGTTTTGAACTATTTCAAGAACATATTACAACACCTTCGAAAGGTGTGTTCTTGACACTTGCAAGACATTTCTTGCAAATACCCCTTCCAATGTCCATCCTTTCATAAAGAAAGTTTGTTCCCTTGGAGTTATTTTGCCTTCTTCATTTGACTTCTCCTTTGACTACAATAGTCATGGTCCCTAAACTCCCACTATCTCTCTTGAAACTTATTTCAATTGTGTTATACACATCAAACAATTTGGAGAGTGTGTGGTTATTGTTCACTATATAGTTTACAATAAACTTAGTGAACCATTAGGATAGGGACACAAAAGTGAAGTCCTTGCCTAATTTCCGTCTCGTTAAGTGGTTTAACACTTCAACACTCAATGATTCAAAATCATCATAAGTCCATGTTGATGGACTATTTTTGTCAACCAACCATTATGTTCTAAACATAATTACAAACTTTCAAGAGTTGTTCAAGGCAACTCTCATTTCTTCATACAACAATTTGTATTTGAAGAATTATGACATTAAAAGTGTTGTCCTTCTCATGTTAGATTTATCTAACATATTCTTCCAATGATACATTATCAATAGGAAGATTGTGAGGATGAGACTACTTAGTTACATCTACAAGCCATTAAAGACAATCTATGGGATTGTAGAACTAAGTCCGGAAATTAAAGCATTCGGCTTTTCTTTGTCAAGTTTTGGATAGCGTTTGCAAATATATTGGTAAACAAATACATAACGAATATAAATTGATTGATTTTAAGCCATTTGATTCGGGTCTTTAAATCAAATAGCACCACCGACTATTTTTGGCAAATTCCATATCCCTCATCGGAATTCGAGAGTTATATTGAACTCTTAGCGGGGCATGGGAGACTCACCATTACCAAGCCCACCTCAGAATTATATCATGTTGGTTAGCAAAAATAATGATGAGAGAATAACACTTTAGTCATTTACAACTCTTGTAATTACCCATCTAGTTTGGCCTCTAGAGAATGAATGCCTCAGAATTATATCATGTTGGCACCATTGCACTTAGTTAAGTTATTCCCACCATGCTTAGTTTATGTAGAGGTTCAAGCATAACCTCAGAATTATATCATGTTGGTCATACTCGTTGTCTACACTCACCTCATCATATGTTTATGGACTCCTCCTGGATGTAAGCACATACTTTGAACTTCCCCATTATAGGGTGAAGCCGGTGTACAAGTCACAAACGATTGGAGCCCACCACGGTGGAAGGCCTACGAAGAAATGTTCAAAGTATCTCTCGCTTATCAACTTAATAATGGTTTGGTTGAGGGTTTTAGGTCTCATCACATAAATATACATTTTAATCCAATTAAAACATTTTGGTCCTATTACAACTATTGGTCCATATGATTGATTTAGTAGTATATAATACTCCCACTATGCTTTTAAAACGGTTTTTAAAGCAAGACTATATGGTACTACTAACATAAGGTTTGCATTCATTGATGGACTATATAGTTGCCTTAGGGCCTTAGGATGACTATGAACCTTTGATTCGATTCAACACGAGCCTAGTGTTGAATCTCGGTCTAGGGATGGTGATTGATTTTAGTTACGCGTTAGGCGTGTTGTCTTATTGGGCGTTGGACCCAACTACTCCAATTTCATGCATGTCGAATAAAACAAGAAAGGAGTACTTCAAAGTAAATAAGAGCTTATGCTCTTTTACAACAATTGATCAAATCAAATTACTTTAAAGTAAAGAAGAGCTTATGCTCTTTTACAACAATTGATCATATCAAATTACAACCAAAATTTAATCTACACATTCCCATGGTTCAAACAAATTTGAAACGGCCTTTCACATAGCTCAATTATAGTAGGCTTAGGTTCATAATCACCCTTTCTTTAATTAATTAACGCTTTAACTAATTAAACTTGAATGCAACATTTTCATTTGGTTTTTGTATCCATAGAATTGATTTAAATGGAGCTAAATGAAATGAAAATCCAATTCTCATTTAAAGAGACAAAACAATTTTATTCTCTACCTAATTTGGGCCATTTTGCAAAAACTTAAACTTTTGGGGTCACTTTGTAAAAACACAAAAGTCCACTACTTCATGTAATTACAACTAGAACCCAAAAATTTCCACAAAAGCTAAAACTTCATTAAAGGAGAAAAACAATTTGTCCTTTTAGTGATTTTGGACCTTTACGTGAAAACGTAAACTTTTGGGTCAAAGTACAAATACACAAAAGTATCAAAACTTTATGTAATTGCATAAAAGCCCCACAAGGACCCTAATTGAGTAGGGTGGCCGGCCATTGAAGCAAAGTATATAAAAAAATTTCGAAGTTTTGTAAGTGGGGTGTGTGAAATGGAATAAATCATTACACACCTACCCACTAAAATTTCTTTAATTTTTCAAAATAAATATCTAATATATTTAAACATAAGAAATATTTCAAAACAAAACTTTATGAAATAAATCAAAACTTTGAATCAAAACACCAAACCTTTTGTTCTTGGCAAGAACATATCAAGAACAATGAAGAACATTCATGAAAAACCCATAAGAGCTCCATGAACATTCTTCACCCAAAAACATCCCAAAACCACTCAAACTTAAGGGAAATAACATACAACCATACTAGGGTATATAGGGGTTCCAAAAATCACTTTAAAACATTTTTAACAAGTCAAACAAGAACCCAAAAATCCACCCTTTGGTTTTGGCCGAATTTCCCCAAAAACATGGCACCAAAATTTAGCTCCAAAATTCATGCTCAAATGAACTACATCTACAACATTTGAGATGGCAAATTTTCTAACAAAATTTACATTCAAAGAAGCAAGAATAAAGCTTGTAACAATTACAACATTCAAATCACAAACTATGAACTACAAAACCTAAAAGGATTCACCAACTACTAGACTTAGGCTCTTGATACCACTTGAAGGAAGATTTGTGAAAAACAAGTTCATTTGAGCAACATCAACAACATGCAATTAACAATTAAAAGGCGGAATCATGTTTATATGCACTCAAAAACAAAACTTAACCCATGAACTTCAAAGCCGAGTAGATAGGTGAACCAAGACTCAACTCAAAACAAAGTGAGTTGAGAAATCAATACCTTTGTAGATTCCTCTTTGCATAAGCAAAGGCTAATCACCCAAAGAGAGGGCCTTCATTCCTTGCATCTTAGATCCATGGATTTGGATGGATGAAAAGGTTTCTCCAAGTTCCCAAAATTGAGAACCTCTAAGTCTCCACACCAAGGCATATTGTAGAAGAAATGAGTGACCTAGAGGAAGTAAGATTGCTAGATATTTTCCTCAAGGGTGGCCGGCCATTTCTAGAGAGAAAGGAGAGTTTGTGTTTTTCCAATTTCCCCAAAAACAACCCTCAATGAATTTTTGCAATAAAGTCACACTTATACCTTAATTCATTTGAGTGGCAAACTTGTAAATAAGTCCAAAACCCACTCTTTCTCTAAATGGCCGGCCTTAGGGTATTCATTGGGCTATTTGGGCCTTTGTGAATCATTATTCATTAAGTTGTCACACAACTTAAGTCAATGGACTTGACGTTCGAAGCCCATTGGGCCTTAAGGTCCAAAACTATCCCGAGGTCTTTTAACGAACTTATTCGTTTGATTAATAATCATATTAATTAATCCTTGCCATAAATAATTAAACCATTTAATTATTCTTACTCATCTTCGTTGAATCTTCAATCTCTACCTTACACGGTGTACGATCCATTAGGTTCCTTTTAGCGAGGCAGTGGGCGATTCAAACTCTTTCAAATCGATTGTGAATTGAAACTTACTTTCAATTCTCCCGTTAGTGATAATACACTTTTAGGGCTTCCACAAACCATGGTTGATACCTAGCAGCATGTCATGGTTACTGATAGGAGCATATTTAGGCGACTTACTTAGCTTGTTTTCGTGCATTTATATTGTTAATTCCTAGTTGTTTTAGACTATTAAGCCATTTTCGTGTGTTTTTAGGTTCATATGGCAAAGGGAGCAAGAAAGTTCATTTTGAGGCTATTTGGAGCATTTTTGGGCATGGATTGGATAGCTTAATCATGAAGCAAAGAGGATGGATGAAATTGAAGCCTTGTATGCTCTTTGGGACATAAAACAAAGGGCCTAGCCCAATCAAACAATCCATTAAAGCCATGCAAAACCTCAAACCAACACAAAAACACCAACATTCCCCCTTTGCCGTGGCCTTCATTCCCATTTCCAGCATCTTCACATGCATTTCCAGCTTTCACATGCCTTCACATTCATTTCCAAACAACAATCACTTCAAATGCCATGCATTCACATGCATTTCCAGCAAGAAAACACCTTTGTCGTGGCCTTCATTCCCATTTCCAGCACCTTCACATGCATTTCCAGCATTCCCTTTTCATCATTGCAGCCACATTTCACTCCTTAACTCACATGCATTCATCACCAAGCAACCTAGCTGCACCCTACATACATTATTTAGTCATTCTTTTACATATTGCAGTTGCATCCCCTCACCCTTTAATCATTAAGCACATGCAAAACTTCATCATTCATCACACATCCCTTGGCATGCAAAACATCACCCATTTCAGCACCAAAGAAGCCTTGCCGTGACCTTCACATGCTTTCCAGCTTTCCACCAGCTTTCCTAGCTGTTTTTCCACCACATTCCAGCCACATGCATGCTTAAAAAAACAGCCATATACACCTTCATTCCTCCTATAAAAACCCTTGCATCCCCACTCCATAATCATCTCATTTTTCATACACAACACACTCTTCCATACACATTTCAGTCACAAACACCAACCATTCCCTTGGGGCCGTGCCCTCCCAATCCATTCCAGAAATTCATTCTTCCATATTCAGAATGTAGACCATCAAACCACCCTTGTCGTGCCTCTCCCTTACAATCCAAACACCATCCTTCCATTTTCACCACTCCCCAAACCATTCACACCATCAAACTATCCTTAGACCTTGTGCTACAACAAAGAGGAAGATAAGAGGGCCTAAACGTTCATATAATTCAAGTTTGAGTTGTTGGAATGTTTAGGTGTTTCTTTGATTTCAATGTTTAATTTCAATACTCTTTGTTTTGTACGAATGAGGAATGGAAGAGAAGAGGGCCTAAACGTTCATACAATTCAAGTTTGAGTTGTTGGAATGTTTAGGTGTTTCTTTGATTCTCTTTGTTTTGTAGTCATGAGGAACTAAACCCCCTTTAGCTAGGGGGTGATTCGAAATATATGTTTATGCTTGAATTTTGATTGGATTACTTCTAATTGCGTTTCATAAGTTGTGGATTCAATTTGTTTAACTGTTTGATTGATAACTTATTTATGTATGTTTATTGAGAGTGCACGCTTAATTTTCATGCATGAATATGACGCTAGAATATAAGTGAGTTTCACCTAATAGTTACGAACTTACATTCACAAGTAGTGGAGGTTGCTTATAAACAATCGCGTTAAACAAATTATTGGCATAAGTTTCATGCAATCCATAGTAACGAATGCCTCGTCAACACTTATAATTTTCATAGAGCGTAATGATTCTTGCTTGTATCTCTTCTATGCATTCATGTTGAGGACTTGTGGGGAATGTTTTGAATTGTGTATGCGCTAACCCATCCAATTCAATAACGTTAGGAAGACTTGAAGGTTAATTAGTGCATCACGGTTAACTTGGGGTGTTGAGAATTCATGGTTTATTGAAATGCAATTGGAAATCATTTTATTATGCAAGTGTAACATATGTGGAGATGAACCCTTCTAGCTAGCATTTCATTCCATTTCATCAATTTCATATTTACATTCTGTTTTAATTAGAATCTTTGCATTTAGTTTAATCTCGTCCAAAACTCAATCCCCCTTTACTTTATTGTTCAATTTAGTTAGAAATCAATTTAGTTTGTGCTTTTAAGTGTTTTGAATCAATTTATTACCCAATTTCGTCCAAAGTAGTCAAAGTGCTCAAAACTGCCCAGATTGTGTTTTTAAGGCAGTTTTGAGTGTTTTGGTGCTGTTTTGAGTCTTTTGGTTTGTTTTAGTGTTTTAAGTGTTTAGTTTTACATTCTTTGAGTCTAGTTTTGTGTTTTATATTGTGTTTTTACGTTTGAATCAAGCCATAATCTTAAATTCGTCCAACATTGGGTTTAAGGTCAGAAACTGCCTAGTTAGTGTTTTTAGGCAGTTTTGAGTCTTTTGAACTTGTTTTGAGTCCTTTGAGTCTTTGTGAACATTTTTAACTTTGTTTTTACGTTTTTGAGTCAAATCCAAGTGATTAACAATCCCTCCTAATCCCCGGTCCAGAACGATCCCTACTTACATACTTACTACAATCGACAAAAAGAGGGTTTAATTTGTGCGCGTATAAATCTCGCATCAAATTTTGGCATTTTACTCCATCCCTTCTCTGTGGGGGGGGGGGTAACTAAGTATATTTAATGCAAATTCGTGGGATTTTATCACCCATTACTTAAAATGTTGTTCCTTGCTGTTTTAAGGTGTTTTTAAGTTGTTTTAGAGTGTGTTAGTTTGTTTTGTTTTTATAACTCCGAAAATCACATAAAAATTTGAAAAACATGTTTTAAAAAGCCTAAAAAGAGTGTTTTGAGTCGTTTTTGTGTGTTTGTGTCTTAGGGTACCTTCCAAACATAATGATAAGGATTTGGTTTGTAATTGCATGACGGTTAAAAAGAGTTATAAACATAGAGAAAAGTTTGATTTACTCTTGGTATATGCTTGGTTATGGTTATAATGTATGACTTCACATGCAATCATAAAAGAAAAATTCGTTTTTGTAACATGCTTGAAGGAAGAAACTCATAATAACGCTACATCCCTGTGAGACTCGAGCCATTACTTTCTTTGGAGAGTTATTTTCTGTGATTCTTTGTTTTCTAAAGTTGTTGCATGTTCTCATTTTTTATTCCTTGCTTGGTTGCTACTTAGAATGCAATTGTATCATGATAGAACTAAATGCTAGAACTTATATCCGTTTCATTCAAAGCATGATATTGAATTGCATAACATATATCAAGATGAAGTTGTGTAGTTGCCACCATAGCCAAATAGCCTTACTTCCCATATTTCGTATATATTAGTTTTAACCCCGTTGAGCCTCGTTTAGCCTATTTTCTTTGCTAACCACATCACCCCTTACCTAGCCTAGAGTAGGACTTTCCTATACCCTTGTTCTTAAAGTATAGTGAGCATGACTTAAATGAATTCCTTTTGAGTTACATTATGCAAGAAAATGAGTGTGGGGGAGTAAAAGTTTGTTCTTACGTTTATATGTATGTTTTGAGATTCCAAAGAAAAAGAAGAAGAAAAGAAAAAAAAAAAAAAAAAAAAAAGGAGTGAAAATAAGTAAGAATGAACTCACGAGCGTTGATGGTTGAAGAAAGGGTCCAAAAAGTTGAATATGGCCCTAAGTTTTGTGTGACTTTCCCTTGGGTGTTCAAAAGTGACTTCTGTGTTCTTAAGGGAATTCTAAGTGCCTAATTCAATACTTTGCTCACTATTGCTTTAAGAATGTTTGTTTATCCTTCACCTTTCTTTGTTAGCCAAACACCTTTAGCTCCGTTTCAACCCTTATGCTTCTATCTTGAGTGTTATGTGTTTCAATTTGTGGAGTTTGGAATTGATATGAGCTTATGGAATCACTGGTTCTCATGCTAAGTAGTAGCATTCCATTCATGAGATCATATTCAAGTCATTATCGTAAATCCAGAAAATGCTTTCCTTGTTATAACATATGTGAGTGTTTCTCTTTACATCAATCTTCTCACATATACCTAGTGTAGGGAGTGTAGTCAGAAAATCTATGTGAAAAACGAGAGTACATCTAGTAAGGAATTGAGGGAAATCTCTAAGGCATGTTACTACATTCAAATCATGTGTTTTAAATGCTTAATTGTGAACTAGTATGTGGTGACTATGATTAAGAATGTATTTAAGTATAAAGATGGCTAAAATCTGTGGGAATAATGATTTTTAACTTGTCATGTGCATTGGAAATTCCTGAGACGATTGTTGGAAGGTTTAGGTTGTGTTTTACTTGTTCGTTTTATTTTGTTTTTGGTTTCTTTTGTTTTGTTTTGCTCGAGGACTAGCAAAAGATAAGTGTGGGGGAATTTGATAGGAGCATATTTAGGCGACTTACTTAGCTTGTTTTCGTGCATTTATATTGTTAATTCCTAGTTGTTTTAGTAGTTTAAGCCATTTTCGTGTGTTTTTAGGTTCATATGGCAAAGGGAGCAAGAAAGTGCATTTTGAGGCTATTTGGAGCATTTTTGGGCATGGATTAGATAGCTTAATCATGAAGCAAAGAGGATGGATGAAATTGAAGCCTTGTATGCTCTTTGGGACATAAAACAAAGGGCCTAGCCCAATCAAACAATCCATTAAAGCCATGCAAAACCTCAAACCAACACAAAAACACCAACATTCCCCCTTTGCCGTGGCCTTCATTCCCATTTCCAGCATCTTCACATGCATTTCCAGCTTTCACATGCCTTCACATTCATTTCCAAACAACAATCACTTCAAATGCCATGCATTCACATGCATTTCCAGCAAGAAAACACCTTTGTCGTGGCCTTCATTCCCATTTCCAGCACCTTCACATGCATTTCCAGCATTCCCTTTTCATCATTGCAGCCACATTTCACTCCTTAACTCACATGCATTCATCACCAAGCAACCTAGCTGCACCCTACATACATTATTTAGTCATTCTTTTACATATTGCAGTTGCATCCCCTCACCCTTTAATCATTAAGCACATGCAAAACTTCATCATTCATCACACATCCCTTGGCATGCAAAACATCACCCATTTCAGCACCAAAGAAGCCTTGCCGTGACCTTCACATGCTTTCCAGCTTTCCACCAGCTTTCCTAGCTGTTTTTCCACCACATTCCAGCCACATGCATGCTTAAAAAAACAGCCATATACACCTTCATTCCTCCTATAAAAACCCTTGCATCCCCACTCCATAATCATCTCATTTTTCATACACAACACACTCTTCCATACACATTTCAGTCACAAACACCAACCATTCCCTTGGGGCCGTGCCCTCCCAATCCATTCCAGAAATTCATTCTTCCATATTCAGAATGTAGACCATCAAACCACCCTTGTCGTGCCTCTCCCTTACAATCCAAACACCATCCTTCCATTTTCACCACTCCCCAAACCATTCACACCATCAAACTATCCTTAGACCTTGTGCTACAACAAAGAGGAAGATAAGAGGGCCTAAACGTTCATACAATTCAAGTTTGAGTTGTTGGAATGTTTAGGTGTTTCTTTGATTTCAATGTTTAATTTCAATACTCTTTGTTTTGTACGAATGAGGAATGGAAGAGAAGAGGGCCTAAACGTTCATACAATTCAAGTTTGAGTTGTTGGAATGTTTAGGTGTTTCTTTGATTCTCTTTGTTTTGTAGTCATGAGGAACTAAACCCCCTTTAGCTAGGGGGTGATTCGAAATATATGTTTATGCTTGAATTTTGATTTGATTACTTCTAATTGCGTTTCATAAGTTGTGGATTCAATTTGTTTAACTGTTTGATTGATAACTTATTTATGTATGTTTATTGAGAGTGCACGCTTAATTTTCATGCATGAATATGACGCTAGAATATAAGTGAGTTTCACCTAATAGTTACGAACTTACATTCACAAGTAGTGGAGGTTGCTTATAAACAATCGCGTTAAACAAATTATTGGCATAAGTTTCATGCAATCCATAGTAACGAATGCCTCGTCAACACTTATAATTTTCATAGAGCGTAATGATTCTTGCTTGTATCTCTTCTATGCATTCATGTTGAGGACTTGTGGGGAATGTTTTGAATTGTGTATGCGCTAACCCATCCAATTCAATAACGTTAGGAAGACTTGAAGGTTAATTAGTGCATCACGGTTAACTTGGGGTGTTGAGAATTCATGGTTTATTGAAATGCAATTGGAAATCATTTTATTATGCAAGTGTAACATATGTGGAGATGAACCCTTCTAGCTAGCATTTCATTCCATTTCATCAATTTCATATTTACATTCTGTTTTAATTAGAATCTTTGCATTTAGTTTAATCTCGTCCAAAACTCAATCCCCCTTTACTTTATTGTTCAATTTAGTTAGAAATCAATTTAGTTTATGCTTTTAAGTGTTTTGAATCAATTTATTACCCAATTTCGTCCAAAGTAGTCAAAGTGCTCAAAACTGCCCAGATTGTGTTTTTAAGGCAGTTTTGAGTGTTTTGGTGCTGTTTTGAGTCTTTTGGTTTGTTTTAGTGTTTTAAGTGTTTAGTTTTACATTCTTTGAGTCTAGTTTTGTGTTTTATATTGTTTTTACGTTTTTAAGTCAGTTTCTAAGAGATTAACAATCCCTCCTAATCCCCGGTCCAGAACGATCCCTACTTACATACTTACTACAATTTGACAAAAAGAGGGTTTAATTTGTGTGCATTTAAATCACGCATCAGTTACCCAAGCTAATCAGAAGAGGTGGAGAACCTATTCAGTTTTAGGATTACAATACTCTTGACCACGTTGTTTGGTTTGATAGTTTATTCATGTCTACTATCCAATGTGAGTCTTGTGCTTATATGATTACCTTGAATGTGATTTGGAACACATTCCTAAATCTCATTCATACTTTGGCCAAAGATTCTTAATCATATCATATAGTATTCTCCCTCAAACAGTTTGAAGGTTAGAGATCCCTTGTTGCGCATTCACTTGCCTCCATGGCTAAGTGGCTTAACCCCAACGATGCCGTGGACACCCTCCTGATGGAGTGACTTTGACATAATCAAAGATTAAGGACCTAACCACAAGACAACTGTGATGCCTCAGGTTAAAAGACTAATTTGCATTATCCCAACCATGAGTTCTCATGTGACATGAATATGAGAACTCTTCGTTGATCGTGTTCAGTGAACTCATTCTCTATTGAGCACCTACGTACTTGTCTTGATGTCACACACACCAATGACTCGAGACTAGTCACTCTCCCTGAGAGAAGACATAGCACGTACTGATCTTAACGGACTGTCAATGCCCAATTGACAATCCTATGATCAGGAACGTTTAGGATGTGTCAACGAAAGAATGGTCTCATGAATCTAACTTCTTTAGATCGCATTCTTCCAATCACATATTCCTTGGACTTATCGTTTAAGCATATAACATTTATATGAGACGGCTCAAACAATAATGTTTGCCCTTAATATTAAACTAGATTAGTTTAACATGTGAAATGTCCATAAAGTATCATCATATGATTGGTTTTAGGGCACATTTCCAACATTATTTAGCCTATTTTCTTTGTTAACCATATCCCCCTCACCTAGCCTAGAATAGGACTTTCCATACCCTTGTTCTTGAAGTATAGTGGAGCATGACTTAGAAGGAATTCCTTTGGAGTGACATTATTGTAGAAAACAAGTGTGGGGGAAGGGATTTTGTGTGTATGTGTGTGCCAAAGTCTTAAAGGAGGCACGGGAAAAAAAAAAAAAAAAGAGAAAAAGAAAAAGAAAAGAAAAGAAAAATTGTGAAAAAGAAGAAAAGAAGAAGAAAGAAAGAAAAGGAGTTGAAAATAAGAGAGAACGAACTCACAAGAGTTGATTGTTGAAGAAAGGGTCCAAAATGTTGAATATGGCCCTAAGTTTTGTGTGAATTCCCCTTGGGTGTTCAAAGTTGATTTTTGCAGTCTAAAGGGAATTCTAAGTGCCTAATTCATTACTTTGCTTACTATTGCTTTAAGAACGTTTGTTTCCTCTACCTTTCCTTGTTAGCCAATACCTTAGCCCCGTTTGGGTGCCTGAATCACAGAAGGAAGATTTTTTTCGTTAGAAGTAGGAAGAGAAATAAAATAGGAAGAAGACTTACCACGAATTGGTGAAAGAGACTCAAGGGCTGCCACTGTCTGGATTAATTCTTCTTCAATGTGCTCAGAATAATTAAGTTTTCCATGTGTAATGCTATGCACTAACGCTTTCTCTAAATAGTTTTGTCCCACACCTTCATTAAAACAATCCTGCACAAAATAGTCAAACGCATCAATAGACAAACAAGATTCAAAATCACTAGGGTACCTCATAGCATCGAAGATTTTGAACTTGACGCTTTCTCCATCAATTTCCATGGTTAAAGTACCATCGTAGACATCAATCTTCGTACGCACCGTTCTAAGGAATGGTCTTCCCAATTAAGAGGAAGTGCAGTAGGCATAGGGTCATGTTCCATCTCAAGAACAAAAAAATTAGCGGGAAAAATAAGTTCATTCACTTGCACAAGTACATCCTCCAATAGGCCTTTGGGATATCTATTTGAACCATCTACCAACTGGATTACTACCTTTGTTTCCTTCAAGTCTCCAAGGTTTAGTGATTCATACACTGAATATGGCATCAAATTGATGGATGCCCCCAGATCACACAATGCTCTCGCAAACTCTTTCCCTCCAATTACACATGGAATGGTAAAGCTACCAGCGTCCTTCAATTTCGGTGGTAGCTTTCTCTACAAAACAACTGATACTTCCTCGCTTAATGCCATAGTTTCTTGATCATTGAATCTTCTCTTGTTTGTACAAAGCTCTTTAAGGAACTTTGCATACTTGAGCACTTGTTTTATGGCATCTAAAAGAGGTAAGTTCAGTTGGACTTTTCGGAAAGTATCCAAGCTTTCCTTATCAGTTTGCTCTTTCTTATACTTCATAAACCTACGAGGAAAAGGAATAGGGACACATGAGTGATGCGAAATAAATTAAGCACACAAATTAAACCCTCTTCTGACAATTGTAGCAAAGTATGTAAGTAGGGATCGTTCAAAACCGGGAATTAGGAGGGATTGCTAAACTCTTGAAAACTGACCTAAGAACTCCAAAACAAAGTTAAAAACACTAATTTGGACTCAAAGAATGAAAAACCAAAGTTAAAACACTAAAACAAAACAAAAACTCAAAACAGCAACTAGAAGACTCAAAATTGCCTAAAAACCACTTTCTGGGCAGTTTTGAGCACCTACACTAATTTGGACGAAATTGGTTGAAAACTTGACTCAAAACACTTAAAAACATGAACCAAAACAATTTCTAACTAAATTGAGACTTCAAAGTAAAGGGGGATTTGATTTGGACGAAATTAAAGTTGAGAAAACAGATTGCAAAGTAAAACTGATTTTGAAACGTTTTTGGGGTTTTTAATGGATGATGGACTAGTTAGGGGTTCTTTCTCCACACATGACAAGTATGCAAATGACTTGATTTCCAGTTATTCCTTCATAGAATTATGAATGACAATGCCCCAAATTAACCGTGACATCACTAGTTAATTCTCAAGTTTTCCTTGTGTTATTGAATTGGATGACATCATACGACAACCCAAAGCATTCTTCAAAAGTTCCTTACATGACATCATAATAAAGATACAATCAAAGATCATTACGTTCAATGAAAACTATAAGCATTGACAAAGCACTTGTGACTATGACATCATGACACTTATGCTAGGAATTGAACTTAACGCGATTGTGACTAGCAACCTTCACTACTTGTGAATATAAGTGTGTGACAATTATGTGAAACAAACTTATATTCTAGCATCATATTCATGCAAGCCAATTAAGTGTCGACCCCTAATTAACAAACACAAATACGTTATTACTCACACAGTTAAGCCAATTTCATTCACGATTCAAGAACTCATAACTGGAATTTATCAAATCAACTTGCACACATAGTTATGGCTTCGAAATCACCCCTAACCAATAGGGGTTTAGCCACTCATGTTCATAGCAAAATGAAAGGAAAATAAATTAAACATTGAAATCATAAAACGAATTACACCTAGAATGCACCAACGACGAAGCTTGAGCATCCAAGAGTCTTTCCTTCTTTCTCCTTGCTACGGCACAAATGTGGATGGGATGGTTGGGATGTGTTTTAGGATCAGGGATTATGGAATTGGATGGAGGATAGATGAATGGACGAAAATTGAATGAATGAGTGATCCCCTTAGTGCCTTGCTGCAAAGCCTTATTTATAGGGCTAGGAAAGGTTTAGAACTTAGTTGAAACCAAAAGGTTTTGTACCAGAAATTCTATACATGAAACACTTAAAGGATATATGTGTGTAGCTTGGACAAGGTAGGAGACAAGATAGGACGGCTCGGAGACAAGGTAGGACGACTAGGAGACAAGCTAGGACGGCTAGGAGACAAGGTAGGACGGCTAGTGACAAGCTAGGACGGCTAGTGAGAAGCTAGGACGGCTAGTGACAAGCTAGGACGGCTAGGAGACAAGCTAGGACGGCTAGTGACAAGCTAGGACGGCTAGTTCTTCCAATACAGAAATTAGGCACCATGTGTGAATAGATAAAGCCTTCTAGAAATAAGGTTTTTAGGCCCCCTTGCAGCTCCCTAACTGAATTCAAGCCTTCAAATTCGTCCATCCTCATGCCTCCATGCTTGCACTATCCAATCTTGGCCCAAAAATGCTCTAGAATGCTCCAAATTGCTTCTTTTTGCATAGTTTGACACTAAAACCTGAAATTGCACGAAAATGACTTTAAACACTAAACTAACTAAGGAAAAACAACATAAATGCATGAGAACAAGCCAATTAAGTCGCATAAAAATGCTCCTATCAATGAGTTAAATGAATTTTGAACTTCTTTACTTACCTTATCAGAATCTTTTTTGTTCAATTCTGTATCTTTAGGAGACTTTTTAGTTTCTGTTGAAGCTTCATCTTGCTCAAGATTTTTGGTTTGTTGCTCCCCTTGCTCATTTGTATCTTTTCTAGTCCTCTTTTGCATCCTTGGCTGCTCAAAAACTTCTTTTCCACTCCTTAAAGTCACAACATTCATCTGCTCTGCATTTGGATTCACCACGGTTTGGCTAGGCAACCTTCTTGGTTGGTGTTGTTGCCCCATCAAACTTGCTAACTGACTCATTTGGCGCTCAAGGTTTTCAATTGCTTTGTCTGTTTTCTGTTGATGAGATTGAGTAGAGTTAGCTAAAGAAGCAATTAAATCCTCAAGAGATTTACTTGGAGCTTGTTGTTGTTGAGGCTGAAATGGTGTCTGCGGTCTTGGTTGAAAGAATAGTGAAGCATGACTTAGAATGAACTCCTTTTGATCAATATATTGCAGAAAATAAGTGTGGGGGAAGATAATAGGGCACGGCCAAAGAATGAAATAAAGAAAAAAAAAAAAAAAGTTGAAAAATAAGTGAGAATGATCTCATAAGCATTGGTTATTGAAGGAAGGGTCCAAAAGAGTGAATTTGATCCTAATTGTGCATGAATCTTCCCTTGTGTTTAAAAGTTGATTTCTGCCATTAAAAGTGAGTTTAAGTGTCAATTTCATTACTTTGCTTCCTATTGCTTTAAGAACCTTTGTTTGTCCTTTGCTTTTCCTTGTTAGCCATTACCCTTAGCCCCGTTACAACCCTCAACTTCTATCTTGATGTTATGTATTCAATATGTGGAGTTTGAATTTGGTATGAGCATATGGAATCACTGGTTCTCGTTCTAAGTAGTAGCTTTCCATTCATGAGATCATATTCATGTCATTGTCGTAAATCCAGAAAATGCTTTCTTTGTTATAACATATGTGAGATACTAGTCTTTCATGTTTACATCAATCTCTCACATATAACTAGTGTAGGGTGTGTAGTCAGAAAATCTGTGTGAAAATAGAGTGCATTCTAGTAAGGAATTGAGGAAATTCTCTAAGGCATGTTACTACATTTGAAATGTGTTTTAAATGCTTAATTGTGAACTAGTATGTGGTGACTATGATTAAGAATTTACTTAAGTGTAAAGATGGCTAAAATCTGTGGGAATAATGATTTTTAACTTGTCATGTGCATTGGAAATCCGTGAGACGATTGTTGGAAGGTGTAGGTTGTGTTTTGTTCGTTTTGTCTAGTTTCGTGTTCTTTTGTTGTTTTGTTTTGCTCGAGGACTAGCTGATACGAGCATTATACGCATACAAATTAAACCCTATTTGTGACAATTGTAGTAATGATGTAAGTAGGGATCGTTCTAACCGGGGATTAACTAGGGATGCTAAACACTTGATTTAAATAAATAAAACTAACTTTTAAAACACTAAGACAAACTTAAAAGACTCAAAACAAGTTCAAAAGACTCCAAATACTTTAAAAACATAAAATAAGACAAATCAAATGATTAAGACTTAACAAAATAAGGGGGGGGAAGTTTGATTTGACGAAAATTGAAATAACAAAACAAGTTAATAAACTAAGCAAATTGTAAAACGAATAAACGTAAATATGAATGTGATGAAAATATGGATGATGGAATAGCCAAGGGGTTCTTCTCCACACATGTTACACTTGCAATACAAGATTGATTTTCGGTTGGTCTTTCGATAAATTATGAAACTCAATGCTCCAAGTTAATTAGGTTCGCTTAAATTAACTTTCAGATTTCCCTAGATTCATTGGATTGAATGGAATACGCATTACAACCAAATTATTCTTAATCAAAGTCCCTAACTATGGAATACGCATGATAGAGACATTCAACAAAGATCATTAAGTCCAACGGAAATCATAAACATTGACGAGGCATTCGTTACTATGGAATACGCATGAAACTTATGCCAAGAATTCGTTTAACGCGATTGTTTATAAGCGTCATATTCATGCATGAAAATTAAGCTTGCAATCTCAATGAACATACATAAATACGTTATCAATCAAACAGTTAAACGAATTGAATCCACAACTTATGAAATTCCAACCAAAAGTAATCAATTCATATTGCAAATATAAACATAGTTTCGAATCACCCCCTAGCTAAAGGGGGTTTAGTTCCTCATAACCTTGAAATCAAAGAGACAACTAAACATTCCAACAACTCAAACTTGAATTGTATGAACGTTTAGGCACTCTTCTCTTCCATTACAAAACAAAGAAAATTGAATTTAAACTTTGAAATCAAAGAAACACCTAAACATTCCAACAACTCAAACTTGAATTGTATGAACGTTTAGGCACTCTTCTTCTTCGTTATTATGGCACAAGGTCTAAGGGATGTTGTTGGTGTGTTGAATGGATTGGGGAATTATGGAAATGGATGAGGAAAGATAGAAAATGGAAAGAAACCCACGGCAAGGCTTGGAATTTCAGGATGTAAAGATGGTGTGTGTTTGTGTTGTGGTGTGAGAAATGGAGAGATATGTAATGGGGAGTGAATGAGAATGAATTGAGGTGTGTTTATGAATGAGAATGCAAGGGTTTTTATAGGAGGAATGGAGGTGTGAATTAGTATTTGTTTAAGCATGCATGTGGATGGTTAATGATGAAAAACAACAAGGGAAGCATGTGAAAATGGAATTGCATGTGAAAGCCACGGCAAGAATGCTTTCTTGCTGAAAAATGCATGTGAATGCATGGCTTTTGCATGTGAAAGCCACGGCAATGATGTTTCCTTGCTGAAAAATGCATGTGAATGCATGGCTTTTGCATGTGAAAGCCACGGCAATGATGTTTCCTTGCTGAAAATTCATGTGAATGCATGGCTTTTGCATGTGAAAGCCACGGCAATGAGAGGTTGTGCATGTGGTTGTAATGTTTGTTGGTTAAAGATGCATGTGGATGTATTATACAATGGGAAAGTATGTGTTTGAATTAAAGGATGCAAAGTGAATGAATCATGAATCATTGTGGATGAAAGGTGGAAGTGCATGTGTTGATGACTAGGTTAGTGGGTGGAAATCTGAAAATGGCATATAGGAAATGGGAACCCACGGCAATGAAGTTGTTTTGTGTTGTGAATTATGATGAATGCATGTGAGTTAAAGAGGGAGAATGTGGTGAAATGATGAAGTAGGAAGGTGGAAATGCATGTGAGATGTTTGGAAAGGAATAAAGAATGAATGGTGGAAATGTGAGTGAATGATATGTTAAGTGATAAGTGAATGATATGTGGTGAGTGATAAGTGAATGGTTTGATAAGTGATAAATGAACTAGTTTAAAGGGCTAGGGTTTAAGTACATAGAATGGGCCTAAAATAGGTTGGTTTGTATGGCATAATGTGTTATGTGATTGGGCTAGGGCCATTGTTTTGTGTCTTCAAGTGCATACAAGGCCTTCAAATTCGTCCATCCTCTTGGCTCCATGGATAAGCTATCCAATCCATGCCCAAAAATGCTCCAAATGGCCTCAAAATGCACTTTCTTGCTCCCTAGGCCCTTAGAACCTGAAAACACACAAAAGAAGCATAAAGGACTAAAATAACGAGAGAAACATAACGTAAATGCACGAGAACAAGCCATTTAAGTCGCATGAATATGCTCCTATCAAATACCCCCACACTTAGCTTTTGCTAGTCCTCGAGCAAAACAGAATAAAAACAAATAAACAAAACGACACTAAACACGTAAAACACAACCTAAACCTTCCAACAAACGTCTCAGGGATTTCCAAAGCACATGACAAGTTAAAATTCATTATTCCCACAGATTTTAGCCATCTTCACACTTGAGTACATTCTTAATCATAGTAACCACATACTAGTTCACAATTAAGCATTTAAAACCATGATTTGAATGTAGTAACATGCCTTAGAGAATTTGCTCAAATCCTTACAAGATATGCACTCGTTTTTCACACAGATTTTCTGACTACACACCCTACACTAGTTATATGTGAGAAGATTGATGTAAATATGAATTCTAACACTCACATATGTTATATCAAAGAAAGCATTTTCTGGAATGTATATGAATATGATCTCATGAAAGGAATGCTACTAATTAGATGTGAGAACCAGGGACACCATAAGCTCATACCAAATTCAAACTCCACAAATTGAACACATAACATCAAGATAGAAGTTGAGGGTTGTAACGGGGCTAAGGGTAATGGTTTAACAAAGAAAGGTAAAGTAAAACAAAGGTTCTTAAAGTAATAGGAAGCGAAGTATTGAATTAGGCACTTAGAATTCCCTTTAGAACGCAGAAGTCAACTTTGAACACCCAAGGGGAAGTCACACAAAACATAGGGCCATATTCAAACTTTTTGGGCCCTTTCTTCAACAATCACACTTGTGAGTCCATTCTCACTTATTTTCACTCTTTTTCTTTCTTTTCTTCTTCTTTTTCTCACATTTTTTTTTTTTTTTTTTTTTTCTTTTTCCCGTGCCTCCTTTAAGACTTAGGGACATACATACACACAAAAATCCCTCCCCCCACACTTATTTTCTGCAACATATTAATCAAAAGGAATTCATTTAAGTCATGCTCCCTATACTTCAAGAACAAGGGTATAGGAAAGTCCTACTCTAGGCTAGGTAAGGGGTGATGTGGTTAGCAAAGAAAATAGGCTAAACGAGGCTCAATGGGGTTAAAACTAATATATACGAAATATGGGTAGTAAGGCTATTTGGTTCTGGTGGCAACTACACAACTTCATCTTGATATATATTATGCAATTCAATGCCATGCTTTGAATGAAACGGATATAAGTTCTAGCATTTGGAACTATATGATGAAACGCCTTCTAAGTAGTAACCAAGCAAAGAATAATGAGATCATGCAATGACTTTAGAAAACAAGAAATCACAGATTATACTCTCCAAAGAACGTTATAGGCTCAAGTCTCTCAGGGTTGTAGCGTTTATTTGAGTTCCTTCCTTCAAGCATGTTACAAAAACGAATTTTTCTTTTATGATTGCATGTGAAGTCATACATTATAACCATAACCAAGCATATACCAAGAGTAAATCAAACTTTTCTCCATGTTAATAACTCTCTTTAACAGTCATGCAATTACAAACCAAATCCTTATCATTGTGTTGGAAGGTACCCTAAGACACAAAAACAACTCAAAACACTCTTTTTAGGCTTTTCAAAAAAAAGTTTTTCAAATTTTTATGTGATTTTCGGAGTTATAAAACAAAACACGCTAAAACAGTTTAAAAACACCTTAAAAATATTTAAAACAACAAGGAACAACACTTGAAGTTATGGGTGATAAAATTCAACGAATTTGCATCAACATACTTAGTTACCCCCCCACACTTAAATCAAACATTGTCCTCAATGTTTTAAGCATAGATTCACACAAAGCATAAGTAAATACACAAAAAGCACTTAAACATACTAAACATGGCAGAATGTAATTAACAAAGAGAAAAGTTTAGAGACGCAAATCTGGTTATAGAGTGTAAATTCCATCTTCTCCTTGATAATTGCATTGAGGCTTTATCTTGGTGATTCCACAGGCTTACTCTTGAACTGGTTTCTGCCCATCGTTGATTTTCCTTTGTGCTACTTCTTGAACTGGGCAGCAGGATGGTTCTTTTGGTCTCCCCCGAAGGTCTGAGCTTATCCCTTTTATCTGTTTCTTTGTTCAATCTGTGCAGGAGTGGTCCCTTCTCTGGAAGTGTATCAACCGTTGAAGATGACTACTCGAGAGCAACGCTAGGTAAGCAATCAGGAATAGATTCCAGGCAGTTGGCTCCAGATCGGAAGACTGACTCCAAGTGCCGGCTGATTGCTTCTTTCACTTTGCCATACGAGTAAGAACAAGGACAAAGAAAAGGACAGGGAAAGAGCATGATATGAGATACTTTTGCTTTTGACCTTGATGATATGAGATACCTTTGCTTTTGAAGAAGCGGTGAATGAATCAGCGTATTTCAATCCGCCGTTTCCTCCTGGGTCATCTGTACTCCAGGCATCTGGTATCATCTTTGGGGAAGAAGAAAGAATTGAGTATTTCGAAAGGCTTTGCTGGGAGTGCTCCCTCAGAGGTGAGGAAGAGTTGGGCATTTTCTTCAGGTTTTACTTTGCCAAAAACAAAATGAAGGTCGACATATATAGAGATAATAGCAAGTGGTGGTACTTTTTACCCTTGTCGACAAACGTTTTGATCCCGCAAATCCGTCTTTTTGAAATAGTGGCGCCTCTTCGATCTTTGAATACGCCTCTTCGATTTCTGAGCAGGCGCCCCTTCGATTTCTGAACGACGCCCCTTCGCTTTCTGAAAGACACGTGGTAGTGCAGATGCGGCTCATTTTTACAAAGCTGCACGCGTTTTCTGAAAAGCAGAGAAAGCGTCGCCGAACTTTGCGCTTGTCGGCTAAAGAGGTGTAGTTGCGATGATGGCCTCCACGTGCGTCTTCTGAAAAGCCGAGAAAGCAACGCCTAAATTACGCCGGAAATTCCGGCTTCTTGAATCGATGGACGCGTCGCCTTGGCTTTTTATAGAGCTATCGATCACCACAACAAACACACTCTGAAGACTTCCCATTCTTGAAAATCGACTCCGACCCTTTGAAATTTAACTCCATCCCTTCTCTTTGAACACTTTTGAAAAATGGCAAACTCATCGAACCTTAGCTTGGAATTGAGCCTTAGCAGTGATACGGGCGCGCCGCGTCAAGGTAACGTATGGCGCCCTTCTTTCTTTTCTTCTAACGGTCCTCTCACAGGTGAAGACTCCGTGATGCAGGACGCCACAACAGCTACAATAGTAGCTAAGAACCTCCTCACTCCAAAAGATAGTAGACTGCTGTCAGGACGGTCCGATGAGTTGGCCGTTCAAGAGTCCCTCGCACTTAGTGTTCAGTGTGCGAGCTCTGTGTCCAATATGGGCCAACGCCTGCTTGCCCGCTCCCGTCAGGTGGAATCATTGATGGCTGAGGTGGAAAGTCTCAAGCAAGAGATCAAGCAGCTGAAGTATGAGAATAGAAGTTTGCATGTGCTTGCAAACAACTATTCGACGGGCATGAAGAGGAAGCTTGATGAGCTGCAAGAATCCAATGTTCGAATGCAAAGTGACCGTCAAAGTGACCGTCAAAGGCTTTCGGCTTACTTCCAGAGGCACATTTTTCCTGGCTCGTCCAGCGTTTGGCCAAGTATTGGGGCCTGGAATGCTCCCGCTCCGATGCCTTCCGCTCCGATGCCTTCCGCTCCGACGCCTTCCGCTCCGATGCCTTCCGCTCCGAGAGTTTTTCCCAGTAGTGGGGCTTCAAGTAAACGCCCTTTGTGAAGGCTCCATCTTTCTTTGTTTAGCAGTGCCTATCAATAAACAAAACATTTTCTTAATGTTATAATCATAGACTCACACAATTAATAAACAAACAAACAATAACAACTAAACAACCTAACAAGGCAGAAACGAAATATCAACAAAGAGAAGAGTTTTTAGGAATCTGGAATTGGAGTGCTTTCTAAGTCTTCCTTTGTTGAATGCATGGGTTGCCTCCCAAGTAGCGCTTTCTTTTACGTCTTGCAGCCGGACGGTACCTCCGTTTAAGCTTGACTAGGTTCCACGGCATGGAGGGGTACCTCCTCCACTACATGCTCCTCAAACGTCTCGTAATAGGGCTTCAATCGATGCCCATTCACTTTGAATTCTTGCTGCGTCCTTGAACTTTTGATTTGTACTGCACCATAAGGTAAAACGTTAGTAACAACAAACGGGCCAATCCATTTAGAACGCAACTTACCAGGAAACAAACGTAGGCGAGAGTTGAAAAGTAACACTTTCTGCCCAACTGTGAAGGTCTTGGTTCGAATCATTTTATCATGGAATGCTTTGGTCTTGGCTTTGTACACCCGGGCATTCTCATAGGCTTCATTCCGAATCTCCTCAAGTTCATTCAATTGGAGCTTCCTATGAACTCCCGCTGCATCTATGTCCCTGTTGAAAGTCTTCACGGCCCAATGTGCCTTGTGTTCTAACTCTACGGGCAAATGACATGGCTTACCATAGACGAGCCGAAAAGGTGACATCCCAATGGGTGTTTTGTATGCCGTACGATATGCCCACAGTGCATCATCTAAACGTAAGCTCCAATCCCTCCTTGTTGGTCCAACAGTCTTCTCCAAAATTTGTTTGATTTCTCGGTTAGACACCTCGGCTTGGCCATTTGTTTGAGGATGGTAAGGTGTGGAGACCTTATGGTTGACATGGTACTTTCTTAGCAACGCCTCAATGGTCCGATTGCAAAAGTGAGACCCTCCATCACTTATGATTACCCTCGGCACTCCAAACCTAGCAAAAATGTTAGTTTTCACGAAATCTGCAACCACCTTAGAATCGTTAGTACGGGTGGCTTTTGCTTCCACCCGTTTAGAAACATAATCAACGGCTAGCAAGATATAAGTGAAACCATAAGATGGAGGGAAAGGGCCCATGAAATCAATGCCCCAAACATCAAAAATTTCAACATTAAAGACAGGGGTTTGCGGCATTTGGTCCTTGGTACCTATGTTACCCATTCGTTGGCAACGATCACAAGACATACAAAAGGTTCTAGCATCCTTAAATATAGTCGGCCAATAAAAACCACACTCTAGAACCTTGAGGGCAGTGCGTTGTGTGCCAAAATGACCACCACATGCATATGTGTGACAAAAGCTTAGAATTGAGTGAAATTCAGAATCATGCACACATCTACGTACAATTTGATCTGAGCAATACTTCCACAAATAAGGGTCATCCCAAACATAGAAACGTGCATCATTTTTAAGCTTATCACGTTGGTGCTTATTTAGTTCATTTGGAAATTGTTTAGCCACCAAGTAATTCACTAAATCTGCATACCATGGTTCACTTACCTCAATGGATAGCAGCTGCTCATCGGGGAAAGTTTCAGGGATAGGTACGGCATGTTCATGCTCCTCGTGGACCATTCGGCTTAAATGGTCAACCACTACATTCTCGCTTCCTTTCTTATCCCGGATTTCAATATCAAATTCTTGAAGAAGAAGAATCCAACGGATAAGCCTCGGCTTTGCTTCCTTTTTCGTGAGCAAGTACCTCAAAGCTGCATGATCAGAATAAACGATTACTTTAGTACCAATTAAATATGAACGGAATTTATCTAAAGCAAAAACCACAGCTAGAAGTTCTTTTTCCGTCGTGGAGTAGTTCAATTGGGCATCATTGAGAGTCCGAGAGGCATAGTATATGACATGCGGCCGCTTGTCTCTTCTTTGTCCTAGAACAGCTCCTAATGCATAGTCGGATGCATCGCACATGAGCTCGAACGGAAGGCTCCAATCTGGAGGTACAATAATGGGGGCCGAGACTAGCTTCTCCTTGAGTTGGTTAAATGCCGAATTACACTCTTCATCAAACTTGAATGGCACATCTTTTTGAAGCAATCGGCAAAGAGGGTTGGACATCTTGGAGAAGTCCTTGATAAAACGCCTATAGAACCCTGCATGGCCAAGAAACGAACGTACCTCTCTAACCGAAGTAGGAGAGGGTAAGTGACGTACAAGGTCTATTTTTGATTTATCTACTTCAATTCCTTTTTCTGAAACAATATGTCCTAAAACTATACCTTGTTTCACCATAAAATGACATTTCTCCCAATTCAAGACAAGGTTAGTTTCAACACATCGTTTCAAAATTAAGGTCAGATTATCCAAGCAATTATCAAATGAACTCCCAAATACACTGAAATCATCCATGAAAACCTCAATGATCTTTTCAACAAAATCGGAAAATATACTTACCATACACCTTTGGAAAGTGGCCGGTGCGTTGCATAAGCCAAATGGCATGCGACGATAAGCAAATGTTCCAAAGGGACATGTGAATGTGGTCTTCTCTTGATCATCCGGGGCTATCACAATTTGGTTATATCCAGAGTATCCATCAAGAAAACAGTAAAAAGCATGACCGGCTAACCTTTCGAGCATCTGGTCGATGAATGGCAAAGGAAAGTGATCTTTCCTAGTCATGGCATTTAGCTTCCGGTAATCGATACATACCCGCCATCCAGTCTGAATGCGTGTAGGCACGAGCTCATTCTCATCATTCTTGATAACAGTTACTCCGGACTTCTTGGGAACGACTTGAACTGGAGAGACCCAACGGCTATCGGAGATAGGGTAGATCACTCCGCAATCCAAAAGCTTGATTATTTCCTTCTTCACCACTTCCATCATCGGAGGGTTGAGACGGCGTTGAGCCTCTCGGGATGGCTTAGTCCCCTCCTCAAGAAGTATACAGTGCATGCATGTGATAGGAGCATATTTATGCGACTTAAATGGCTTGTTCTCGTACATTTACGTTATGTTTCTTTAGTTATTTTAGTACTTTAAGCTATTTTCGTGTGTTTGTAGGTCCAAAGGGCTAAAGGAGCAAAAAGATGCATTTTGGAGACTTTTGGAGCACTTTTGGGCTAAGGACGGATAGCTTATGCTTGAAGCCAAAGTGTTGGACGAAATTGAAGACCTAATTGGAGCCAAAGTGTTGGAACCTTGTTCTCTTTAGTTTTAGGATTTTTTTTTTTTTTAAATTTTCGGAGTTTTATACCAAGACACTATAAAACACACTAAAACACTCTAAAAATGCTTAAAACAGCAAGAAACAACATTCTAAGTGAAAGGTGAATAAATCCCACGAAATTCATGCAAATACAAATTGTTTACCCCCCCACACTTAAATCAAACTTTGTCCTCAATGTTTTAAGCAGAAAGTCACAACAGAGCAAGCAAATAAACAAATACGAGAAAGAAAGCAAAGTAAAGGCAGTAAAGAAAAAGAAAGGAATAAAAATAAGTCTCTTAAAGGGGTTTCCAAGTTCTTCTCTATTCGGATGCATGGGTTGCCTCCCACGAAGCGCTTTCTTTTACGTCTTGCAGCCGGACGGTACCTCCGTTTAAGCTTGACTAGGTTCCACGGCATGGAAGGGTACCTCCTCCACGACATGCTCCTCAAACATCTCGTAGTAGGGCTTCAATCGATGCCCATTCACTTTGAATTCTTGCTGCGTCCTTGAACTTTTGATTTGCACTGCACCATGAGGGAAAATATTAGTAACAACAAACGGGCCAATCCATTTAGAACGCAACTTACCAGGAAACAAACGTAGGCGAGAGTTAAAAAGTAACACTTTCTGCCCAACTATGAAGGTCTTGGTTCGAATCATTTTATCATGGAATGCTTTGGTCTTGGCTTTGTACATCCGGGCATTCTCATAGGCTTCATTCCGAATCTCCTCAAGTTCATTCAATTGGAGCTTCCTATGAACTCCCGCTGCATCTATGTCCATGTTGAAAATCTTCACGGCCCAATGTGCCTTGTGCTCTAACACTGTGGGCATATCGTACGGCATACAAAACACCCATTGGGATGTCACCTTTTCGGCTCGTCTATGGTAAGCCATGTCATTTGCCCGTAGAGTTAGAGCACAAGGCACATTGGGCCGTGAAGATTTTCAACATGGACATAGATGCAGCGGGAGTTCATAGGAAGCTCCAATTGAATGAACTTGAGGAGATTCGGAATGAAGCCTATGAGAATGCCCGGATGTACAAAGCCAAGACCAAAGCATTCCATGATAAAATGATTCGAACCAAGACCTTCACAGTTGGGCAGAAAGTGTTACTTTTTAACTCTCGCCTACGTTTGTTTCCTGGTAAGTTGCGTTCTAAATGGATTGGCCCGTTTGTTGTTACTAATATTTTCCCTCATGGTGCAGTGCAAATCAAAAGTTCAAGGACGCAGCAAGAATTCAAAGTGAATGGGCATCGATTGAAGCCCTACTACGAGATGTTTGAGGAGCATGTCGTGGAGGAGGTACCCTTCCATGCCGTGGAACCTAGTCAAGCTTAAACGGAGGTACCGTCCGGCTGCAAGACGTAAAAGAAAGCGCTTCGTGGGAGGCAACCCATGCATCCGAATAGAGAAGAACTTGGAAACCCCTTTAAGAGACTTATTTTTATTCCTTTCTTTTTCTTTACTGCCTTTACTTTGCTTTCTTTCTCGTATTTGTTTATTTGCTTGCTCTGTTGTGACTTTCTGCTTAAAACATTGAGGACAAAGTTTGATTTAAGTGTGGGGGGGTAAACAATTTGTATTTGCATGAATTTCGTGGGATTTATTCACCTTTCACTTAGAATGTTGTTTCTTGCTGTTTTAAGCATTTTTAGAGTGTTTTAGTGTGTTTTATAGTGTCTTGGTATAAAACTCCGAAAATTTAAAAAAAAAAAAAAAAAAAAAAAAAAAAAAAAAATTCTTTTGAAAAAACCCAAAAATATGTGTTTTTAGAGTCATTTGAGTCATTTTGTTGCTATTTCGTTTCTGCCTTGTTAGGTTGTTTAGTTGTTATTGTTTGTTTGTTTATTAATTGTGTGAGTTTATGATTGTAACATTGAGAAAATGTTTGATTTATTGATAGGCACTGCTAAACAAAGAAAGATGGTGCTTCACAAAGGTTGTTTGCTTGAGGCCCCACTACGTGGCTTTACTCTTGAAGCGGAAGGCGTAGGAACAGAAGGCATCGGAGCGGAAGGCGTAGGAACAGAAGGCATCGGAGCGGGAGGCATCGAAGATAGAGCATTCCAGGCCTCAATACTTGGCCAAGCGCTGGATGAGCCAGGAAAAAGGTGCCTCTGGAGGAAAGACGAGAACCTTTGACGGTCACTGTGAATCCGACCTTCAGACTCTTGCAGCTCATCAAGCTTCCTCTTCATGCCCGTCGAATAGTTGTTTGCAAGCACGTGCAAACTTCTATTCTCATACTTCAGCTGCTGGATCTCCTGCTTGAGACTTTCCACCTCTGCCATCAATGATTCCACCTGACGGGAGCGGGCAAGCAGGCGTTGGCCCATGTTGGACACAGAACTCGCACACTGAACACTAAGTGCGAGGGACTCTTGAACGGCCAACTCATCGGACCGTCCTGACAGCAGCCTACTATCTTTCGGAGTGAGGAGGTTCCTAGCTACTATTGTAGCTGTTGTGGCGTCCTGCATCACGGAGTCTTCACCTGTGAGAGGACCGTTAGAAGAAAAGAAAGAAGGGCGCCATACGTTACCTTGACGCGGCGCGCCCGCATCACTGCTAAGGTTTAATTCCAAGCTAAGGTTCGATGAGTTTGCCATTTTTCAAAAGTGTTCAAGGGGTGTATGGAATTGATTCTCAAAGGGCCGGAGTCGATTTTTCAAGAATGGGATTTCTTCAGAGTGTATTTGTTGGGGTGATCGATAGCTCCATAAAAAGCCATGGCGACGCGTCCACCGATTCAGAGATCCGGATTTTCCTCCGCAAATTTCGACGACGCTTTCGCGGCTTTTCAGAAAACGCGCTCAGCTTTGTCAAAAGATATCTGACAAAGCTGATAACACGTGGAGGCCATCATCTCAATTACACGTCTTTAGCCGACAAGCGCAATGTTCGGCGACGCTTTCTCTGCTTTTCAGAAAACGCGTGCAGCTTTGTCAAAAGAGCCGCACCCGTGACTACTTTTGCCATGCAGAAATCGAAGAGCCGTTCGTTCAGAAATCGAAGAGACGTCTGTCGACAAAGGGTAAAAGAGCAGTACCACCACTTTCTATTCAGAAAATCCCTATATTTGTCGACCTTCATCTCTTATGGCAAGGCAGACTTGAAGAAAATGCCCACCAACTCTCTCTCACCTCTGAGGGCGCACTCCCAGCAAAGCCTTTTGAATTACTCAAAATTTTCTTCTTCCCCAAAGATGATACCAGACGCCTGGAGTAAAGATGACCCAGGAGGAAATGCATGTGCTGATTCATGCACCGCTTCTTCAAAAGCAAAGGTATCTCATATCATAAAGGTCAAAAGCAAAAGTATCTCATATCATGCTCTTTCCCTGTCTTTTTCTTTGTCCTTGTTCTTACTCGCATGGCAAAGTGAAAGAAGCAATCAGCCGGCACTTGGAGTCAGTCTTCCGATCTGGAGCCAACTGCCTGGAACCTATTCCTGATTGCTTACCTAGCGTTGCTCTCGAGTAGTCATCTTCAACGGTTGATACACTTCCAGAGAAGGGACCACTCCTGCAAAGATTGAACAAAGAAACAGATAAAGGGGGAAAGCTCAGACCTTCGGGGAAGACCAAAAGAACCATCATGCTGCCCAGTTCAAGAAGTAGCACAAAGGAAAATCAACGATGGGCAGAAACCAGTTCAAGAGTAAGCATGTGGAATCACAAAGATCAAAAGCCTCAATGCAATTACCAAGGAGAAGATGGAATTTACACTCTATAACCAGATTTGCGTCTCTAATCTCTTCTCTTTGTTAATTACATTCTGCCATGTTTAGTATGTTTAAATGTTTTTTTTTTTTTTTGTGTATTTACTTATGTTTTGTGTGAATCTATGCTTAAAACATTGAGGACAATGTTTGATTTAAGTGTGGGGGGGTAACTAATGTTGTTAATGCAAATTCGTGGGATTTTATCACCCATAACTTCAAATATTGTTCCTTGCTGTTTTAAGGTGTTTTTAAGTTGTTTTAGAGTGTTTTAGTATGTTTTGTTTTTATAACTCCGAAAAGCACATAAAAATTTGAAAAATTGTTTTGAAAAACCTAAAAAGAGTGTTTTGAGTCGTTTTTGTGTGTTTGTGTCTTAGGGTACCTTCCAACACAATGATAAGGATTTGGTTTATAATTGCATGACGGTTAGAAAGAGTTATAAACATAGAGAAAAGTTTGATTTACTCTTGGTATATGCTTGGTTATGGTTATAATGTATGACTTCACATGCAATCATAAAAGAAAAAAATTCGTTTTTGTAACATGCTTGAAGGAAGGAACTCAAACAAACGCTACAACCCTGAGAGACTTGAGCCTATAACGTTCTTTGGAGAGTATAATCTGTGATTTCTTGTTTTCTAAAGTCGTTGCATGATCTCATTATTCTTTGCTTGGTTACTACTTAGAAGGCGTTTCATCATATAGTTCCAAATGCTAGAACTCATGCCCATTTCATTCAAAGCATGTTATTGATTTGCATAACACATATTCAAGAAGAAGTTGTGTAGTGACCACCACCATAGCCAAATAGCCTTACTTCCCATACTTCGTATATGTTGTAAGTTTTAACCCCGTTGAGCCTCGTTTTGCCTTTATTCCTTGTTTACCCACATCACCCCTTACCTAGCTTAGAGTAGGACTTTCCTATACCCTTGTTCTTAAAGTTTAGTGAGCATGACTTAAATGAATTCCTTTTGAGTTACATTATGCAAGAAAATGAGTGTGGGGGAGTAAAAGTTTGTTCTTACGTTTATATGTATGTTTTGAGATTCAAAAGAAAAAGAAGAAAAGAAAAAAAAAAAAAAAAAAAAAAGGAGTGAAAATAAGTAAGAATGAACTCACGAGCGTTGATGGTTGAAGAAAGGGTCCAAAAAGTTGAATATGGCCCTAAGTTTTGTGTGATTTTCCCTTGGGTGTTCAAAGTTGACTTCTGCGTTCTTAAGGGAATTCTAAGTGTCTAATTCAATACTTTGCTCACTATTGCTTTAAGAATGTTTGTTTATCCTTCACCTTTCATTGTTAGCCAATACCCTAGCCCCGTTACTACCCTTTGACTTCTATATTGAGTGTTATGTATTTCAATTGTGGAGTTTGAACTTGGTATGAGCTTATGGTGTCACTGGTTCTCGCGTCTAAGTAGTAGCATTCCATTCATGAGATCATATCTAAACATGCTTATTAACTCCAGAAAATGCTTTCCTTATTATAACATATGTGAGTGTTCGTCTACATGTTTACATCAATCTTCTCACATATACCTAGTGTAGGGTGTGTAGTCAGAAAATCTGTGTGAAAAACGAGAGTACATCTAGTAAGAAATTGAGGGAATTCTCTAAAGGCATGTTACTACATTTGAAATGTGTTTTAATTGCTTAATTGTGAACTAGTATGTGGTGACTATGATTAAGAATGTACTTAAGTGTAAAGATGGCTCAAATCTGTGAGAATAATGATTTTTAACTTGTCATGTGCATTGGAAGTCCCTGATACGATTGTTGGAAGGTGTAGGTTGTGTTTTGTTCTTTTTGTTTTGTTTTTCTGTTTTGCTCGAGGACTAGCAAAAGCTAAGTGTGGGGGTATTTGATAGGAGCATATTTATGCGACTTAAATGGCTTGTTCTCGTACATTTACGTTATGTTTCTTTAGTTATTTTAGTACTTTAAGCTATTTTCGTGTGTTTGTAGGTCCAAAGGGCTAAAGGAGCAAAAAGATGCATTTTGGAGACTTTTGGAGCACTTTTGGGCTAAGGACGGATAGCTTATGCTTGAAGCCAAAGTGTTGGACGAAATTGAAGACCTAATTGGAGCCAAAGTGTTGGAACCTTGTTCTCTTTAGTTTTAGGATTTTTTTTTTTTTTTTTTTTTTTTTTTTTTTTTTTTTTTTTTTTTTTTTTTTTTTATAAATAAAATCAAACGGCATGGAATTGGTCCTTGAATGGAAGGTGTTCTGGCATTTAGTGTCGTTTTGTTTATTTGTTTTTATTCTGTTTTGCTTTTTTTTTTTTTTTTTTTTTTTTTTTTTTTATAAATAAAATCAAACGGCATGGAATTGGTCCTTGAATGGAAGGTGATACTTGAAGTGAACCGGCATTGGTTCAAATTCTAAAGTGGGTGCCTGGATCATTAACCACATGTTAGTATAAAAGAAAATTGAAATTCGGGGAGGCGGCTTACCTGTGTGCTCCAAAATGAACTCCAGAATAAACACCCCTTCGAAAGTTATGACTTGTCCCGTGTCATAAAATCCAACTTCCTTGGGAATTGTGGTTTCAAATATGTCCTCTTTGATGCCTTCTACATCTTCTCCAGCCACTACCTTCTCTTGAATCATTCTTCTTGGTGTACAAAGTCCTTTGAAGAATTCAACACCATCTAAAACTTGCTGTGTTGCACCAAGAATTTGAATAGCATTTTGCACCTTTGGGAAGGCTTCCACGATGTCCTTTTTACTCTCTTCTTGGTTGGGAATCAAAAACCTGCTAGGAAAAGGGACATTGGGTGGAATAACATCAGAATAACATGGAATTGGGACGTCCTTACTGGTGGTGGGTGGTTTAGAGGGCTTAGGGGGCTGCGGCAAGGGTTGTTCTACCCTTGCCGTGTGCATGTCTTCTTCCTCCTCCTCAATTAGCAGCTCTTCATCCACTTCTAGGCTATGTTTGGACATTTTTAGGTCAGCTCCAACCTCCATAGCACTTCCCAAAGTGATAGCATTATGGATTTCAAAATCTTCCTTCGAGTTTTCAATAGTTGAGTTGGAGAGTTCACTTTGCTCTTGAATTTGTTTCATGAACTCCATAATCTGCCCAAATTGCTCGTCCAATTTACCCAACTCCTTGGCTTGATTTTGTGACCCCTGCGCCAAAGAGGTTAGTAATTGAAAATTTTTATCATTATCCATGGACATACTTGAACTTGATTGGAATTGTTGTGGGGGAGGTTGTGGTGGCTGCATAGGTGTTGTATTGAACTCCTCATATGGTTGCCAATATGCTTCTTGTTGAGCCTCCTTGGCTTGATTTTGTGACCCCTGCGCCAAAGAATTTATTTCATTAAGAATTTGATTATAATCTATTGGCGAACTTGAATTTAATTGAGCATATTGCATATGAAGTTGTGGTGGCTGCATAGGTCTTGAATAGAACTCCTCATATGGTTGCCAATATGCTTCACGTTGAACTTGTTGATCTTCCCACCATATAGAGTTTGAATGATCCCTCCAATCTCTTTGTGGACATTGATTGGCTTGAAATCCTTGCCTATATGAAGCACCAAATGTAGGGACACTCTGCATTGTGGTCCTTTCGGCATACGGCGACAATTTAGAAGTAAGATTTGCCAATTGAGCTTGAATGCTAGCAAAATCCATATCTTACTTCTCTAGTACCTAAAATCAAAGAAAGAGAACTAAATCAAATATCAAAAGTAACAACAAACAAAGAAAACAACATTAAGTTAGAAACTAAAACGAAAACAACTAAACCAAAAAAAAAGAAAAGAACCAAGGGATTAGCAAAGTTGCTAATCCCCGGCAACGGCGCCAAAATTTGATGCGAGCATTATACGCATACAAATTAAACCCTATTTGTGACAATTGTAGTAATGATGTAAGTAGGGATCGTTCTAACCGGGGATTAACTAGGGATGCTAAACACTTGACTTAAATAAATAAAACTAACTTTTAAAACACTAAGACAAACTTAAAAGACTCAAAACAAGTTCAAAAGACTCCAAATACTTTAAAAACATAAAATAAGACAAATCAAATGATTAAGACTTAACAAAATAGGGGGGGATGTTTGATTTGACGAAAATTGAAATAACAAAACAAGTTAATAAACTAAGCAAATTGTAAAACGAATAAACGTAAATATGAATGTGATGAAAATATGGATGATGGAATAGCCAAGGGGTTCTTCTCCACACATGTTACACTTGCAATACAAGATTGATTTTCGGTTGGTCTTTCGATAAATTATGAAACTCAATGCTCCAAGTTAATTAGGTTCGCTTAAATTAACTTTCAGATTTCCCTAGATTCATTGGATTGAATGGAATACGCATTACAACCAATGAATTTAGGGAAATCTGAAAGTTAATTTAAGCGGACCTAATTAACTTGGAGCATTGAGTTTCATAATTTATCGAAAGACCAACTGAGAATCAATCTTGTATGCAAGTATAACATGTGTGGAGAAGAACCCCTTAGCTAGCCTTCATTCCATTTATTCCATCATCCATATTCACATTTACATTCTGCTTAGTTTATTAACTTGTTTTGTTATTTCAATTTTCGTCAAATCAAAACTCTTCCCCCCTTTTTCCTTATTGTTCAATTTAGTTTATGTTTTAAAGCATTTTCAGTCTTTGGTTTGTCTTAGTGATTTAAAGTTTAGTTTTGCATTCTTTGAGTCTAGTATAGTGTTTTAAACTTTATTTTACGTTTTTGAGTCAAATCCAAGTGATTAACAATCCCTCCTAATCCCCGGTCCAGAACGATCCCTACTTATACATATACTACAATTGATAAAAAGAGGGTTTAATTTGTGTGCGTATAAATCACGCATCAAATTTTGGCTCCAATTGACGGTCACTGTGAATCCGACCTTCAGACTCTTGCAGCTCATCAAGCTTCCTCTTCATGCCCGTCGAATAGTTGTTTGCAAGCACGTGCAAACTTCTATTCTCATACTTCAGCTGCTGGATCTCCTGCTTGAGACTTTCCACCTCTGCCATCAATGATTCCACCTGACGGGAGCGGGCAAGCAGGCGTTGGCCCATGTTGGACACAGAACTCGCACACTGAACACTAAGTGCGAGGGACTCTTGAACGGCCAACTCATCGGACCGTCCTGACAGCAGCCTACTATCTTTCGGAGTGAGGAGGTTCCTAGCTACTATTGTAGCTGTTGTGGCGTCCTGCATCACGGAGTCTTCACCTGTGAGAGGACCGTTAGAAGAAAAGAAAGAAGGGCGCCATACGTTACCTTGACGCGGCGCGCCCGCATCACTGCTAAGGTTTAATTCCAAGCTAAGGTTCGATGAGTTTGCCATTTTTCAAAAGTGTTCAAGGGGTGGATGGAATTGATTCTCAAAGGGCCGGAGTCGATTTTTCAAGAATGGGATTTCTTCAGAGTGTATTTGTTGGGGTGATCGATAGCTCCATAAAAAGCCATGGCGACGCGTCCACCGATTCAGAGATCCGGATTTTCCTCCGCAAATTTCGACGACGCTTTCGCGACTTTTCAGAAAACGCGCTCAGCTTTGTCAAAAGATATCTGACAAAGCTGATAACACGTGGAGGCCATCATCTCAATTACACGTCTTTAGCCGACAAGCGCAAAGTTCGGCGACGCTTTCTCTGCTTTTCAGAAAACGCGTGCAGCTTTGTCAAAAGAGCCGCACCCGTGACTACTTTTGCCATGCAGAAATCGAAGAGCCGTTCGTTCAGAAATCGAAGAGACGTCTGTCGACAAAGGGTAAAAGAGCAGTACCACCACTTTCTATTCAGAAAATCCCTATATTTGTCGACCTTCATCTCTTATGGCAAGGCAGACTTGAAGAAAATGCCCACCAACTCTCTCTCACCTCTGAGGGCGCACTCCCAGCAAAGCCTTTTGAATTACTCAAAATTTTCTTCTTCCCCAAAGATGATACCAGACGCCTGGAGTAAAGATGACCCAGGAGGAAATGCATGTGCTCATTCATGCACCGCTTCTTCAAAAGCAAAGGTATCTCATATCATAAAGGTCAAAAGCAAAAGTATCTCATATCATGCTCTTTCCCTGTCTTTTTCTTTGTCCTTGTTCTTACTCGCATGGCAAAGTGAAAGAAGCAATCAGCCGGCACTTGGAGTCAGTCTTCCGATCTGGAGCCAACTGCCTGGAACCTATTCCTGATTGCTTACCTAGCGTTGCTCTCGAGTAGTCATCTTTGATGCGAGCATTATACGCATACAAATTAAACCCTATTTGTGACAATTGTAGTAATGATGTAAGTAGGGATCGTTCTAACCGGGGATTAACTAGGGATGCTAAACACTTGACTTAAATAAATAAAACTAACTTTTAAAACACTAAGACAAACTTAAAAGACTCAAAACAAGTTCAAAAGACTCCAAATACTTTAAAAACATAAAATAAGACAAATCAAATGATTAAGACTTAACAAAATAGGGGGGAAGTTTGATTTGACGAAAATTGAAATAACAAAACAAGTTAATAAACTAAGCAAATTGTAAAACAAATAAACGTAAATATGAATGTGATGAAAATATGGATGATGGAATAGCCAAGGGGTTCTTCTCCACACATGTTACACTTGCAATACAAGATTGATTTTCGGTTGGTCTTTCGATAAATTATGAAACTCAATGCTCCAAGTTAATTAGGTTCACTTAAATTAACTTTCAGATTTCCCTAGATTCATTGGATTGAATGGAATACGCATTACAACCAAATTATTCTTAATCAAAGTCCCTAACTATGGAATACGCATGATAGAGACATTCAACAAAGATCATTAAGTTCAACGGAAATCATAAACATCGACGAGGCATTCGTTACTATGGAATACGCATGAAACTTATGCCAAGAATTCGTTTAACGCGATTGTTTATAAGCAACCTCCACTACTTGTGAATATAAGTTCATAACGATTAGGTGAAACTCACTTATATTCTAGCGTCATATTCATGCATGAAAATTAAGCTTGCAATCTTAATGAACATACATAAATAATTTATCAATCAAACAGTTAAACGAATTGAATCCACAACTTATGAAATACCAACCAAAAGTAATCAATTCATATTGCAAATATAAACATAGTTTCGAATCACCCCCTAGCTAAAGGGGGTTTAGTTCCTCATAACTTTGAAATCAAAGAAACCCCTAAACATTCCAACAACTCAAACTTGAATTGTATGAACGTTTAGGCACTCTTCTCTTCCATTCTCATACGTACAAAACAAAGAGAATTAAATTTAAACTTTGAAATCAAAGAAACACCTAAAAATTCCAACAACTCAAACTTGAATTGTATGAACGTTTAGGCACTCTTTTCTTCCTCGTTGTTGTAGCACAAGGTCTAAGTGAGCTTTGGGGATTATGTGAAGTGTTTTGGAGGGATGGGAAGTGGTTGGATAGTGGCTGCAATGAAGGAGAAAAACTGCACAGAAAATGGAATGGGACTCACGGCAATGGAATGGTATTTGTGTTGTGTGAAGTGTTGTGAATGGAAATATGAGATATGAATTGAATGGGGAGTGAATGAATGAATGCTAGGGTATTTATAGGGGTAGTGGAGGGAACATATGGTTGTTTGTTTAAGCATTTGTGTGGAGGAATGATGGAAAAACAGCTAGGACACATGTGAAAACTGGAATTGCACAAGGGGAGCAAAGGGAACCCACGGCAATTGGAGTTTGTTTGATGATGATGCATGTGATAGGTGGGAACAAAGGGTGAAACATGGCACAAGGGGGCTTGAATGAATGATTGAATGTGCATGTGGATTTAAGGAATGAGTGGTGGTGTAATGATGAAGTGAATGCATGTGGAATTAAAAGGAGGAAAACTGAAATTGTGAAGGGAAGGCACGGCATGAAATCAAATAAAAGGGAAGATGGTGTGTGAATGCATGTGAAGATGCAATAAATAATGCATGTAGGGTTAGGAAATAATGAAGAAATGCATGTGAGATGTTTGGAAAGGAATAAAGAATCAATGGTGGAAATGTGAGTGAATGATGTGCATGTGTGAGAATGCATGTGGAATTAAGAGGAGTATGGAAGTGAAATAAATGAATGATATGTTAAGTGATAAATGAATGATATGTTAAGTGATAAGTGAATGATATGTGGTGAGTGATAAGTGAATGGTTTGATAAGTGATAAATGAACTAGTTTAAAGGGCTAGGGTTTAAGTACATAGAATGGGCCTAAAATAGGTTGGTTTGTATGGCATAATGTGTTAAGCCCAAGGCAAGGTGAATGTAATTGGGTTAGGGCCATTGTTTTGTGTCTTCAAGTGCATACAAGGCCTTCAAATTCGTCCATCTTCTTGGCTCCATGGATAAGCTATCCAATCCATGCCCAAAAATGCTCCAAATGGCCTCAAAATGCACTTTCTTGCTCCCTAGGCCCTTAGAACCTGAAAACACACAAAAGAAACATAAAGGACTAAAATAACGAGAGAAACATAACGTAAATGCACGAGAACAAGCCATTTAAGTCGCATGAATATGCTCCTATCAAATACCCCCACACTTAGCTTTTGCTAGTCCTCGAGCAAAATAGAATAAAAACAAATAAACAAAACGACACTAAACACGTAAAACACAACCTAAACCTTCCAACAACCGTCTTAGGGATTTCCAATGCACATGACATGTTAAAAATCATCATTCTCACAGATTTTAGTCATCTTCACACTTAAGTACATTCTTAATCATAGTCACCACATACTATTTCACAATTAAGCATTTAAAACCATGTTTTGAATGTAGTAACATGCCTTAGAGAATTTGCTCAAATCCTTACAAGATATGCACTCGTTTTTCACACAGATTTTCTGACTACACTCCCTACACTAGGTATATGTGAGAAGATTGATGTAAACATGAAAGACTAGTATCTCACATATGTTATAACAAAGAAAGCATTTTCTGGATTTACGATAATGACATGAATATGATCTCATGAATGGAATGCTACTACTTAGAATGAGAACCAGTGATTCCATAAGCTCATATCAATTTCAAACTCCGCAAATTGAAACACATAACACTCAAGATAGAAGTTGAGGGATGTAACGGGGCTAAGGGTAATGGTTTAACAAAGAAAGGTAGAGTACACAAACGTTCTTAAAGCAATAGTGAGCAAAGTATTGAATTAGGCACTTAGAATTCCCTTTAGAACGCAGAAGTTAACTTTGAACACCCAAGGGGAAGTCACAAAACTTAGGGCCATATTCAAACTTTTTGGGCCCTTTCATCAACAATCACACTTGTGAGTCCATTCTCACTTATTTTCACTTTTTTTTTTTTTTTCTTTTTTTTTTTTTTTTTTTTTTTTTTTTTTTTTTTTTTTCCGTGCCTCCTTTAAGACTTAGGCACATACATACACACAAAAATCCCTTCCCCCACACTTATTTTCTGCAACATATTAATAAAAAGGAATTCAATTAAGTCATGCTCACTATCTTTCAAGAACAAAGGGTACGGATGGTCCTACTCTAGGCTAGGTAAGGGGTGATGTGGTTAGCAAAGAAAATAGGCTAAACGCGGCTCAACGGGGTTAAAACTTACAACAAATATGAAATATGGGAAGTAAGGCTATTTGGTTATGGTGGCAACTACACAACTTCATCTTGATATATGTTATGCAATTCAATGTCATGCTTTGAATGAAACGGATATAAGTTCTGGCATTTAGTTCTATCATGATACAATTGCATCCTAAGTAGCAACCAAGCAAGGAATAATGAGATCATGCAACAACTTAAGAAAACACAGAATCACAGAAAATAACTCTCCAAAGAAGGTAATGGCTCGAGTCTCACAGGGTTGTAGCGTTTGTTTGAATTCCTTCCTTCAAGCATGTTACAAAAACGAATTTTTCTTTTATGATTGCATGTGAAGTCATACATTATAACCATAACCAAGCATATACCAAGAGTAAATCAAACTTTTCTCTATGTTAATAACTCTTTTTAACCGTCATGCAATTACAAACCAAATCCTTATCATTGTGTTGGAAGGTACCCTAAGACACAAACTCAAACAAAAACGACTCAAAACACTCTTTTTAGGTTTTTCAAAACAATTTTTCAAATTTTTATGTGCTTTTCGGAGTTATAAAAACAAAACATACTAAAACACTCTAAAACAACTTAAAAACACCTTAAAACAGCAAGGAACAATATTTGAAGTTATGGGTGATAAAATCCCACGAATTTGCATTAACAACATTAGTTACCCCCCCACACTTAAATCAAACATTGTCCTCAATGTTTTAAGCATAGATTCACACAAAACATAAGTAAATACACAAAAAAAACACTTAAACATACTAAACATGGCAGAATGTAATTAACAAAGAGAAGAGTTTAGAGACGCAAATCTGGTTATAGAGTGTAAATTCCATCTTCTCCTTGGTAATTGCATTGAGGCTTTTGATCTTTGTGATTCCACATGCTTACTCTTGAACTGGTTTCTGCCCATCGTTGATTTTCCTTTGTGCTACTTCTTGAACTGGGCAGCATGATGGTTCTTTTGGTCTTCCCCGAAGGTCTGAGCTTTCCCCCTTTATCTGTTTCTTTGTTCAATCTTTGCAAGAGTGGTCCCTTCTCTGGAAGTGTATCAACCGTTGAAGATGACTACTCGAGAGCAACGCTAGGTAAGCAATCAGGAATAGGTTCCAGGCAGTTGGCTCCAGATCGGAAGACTGACTCCAAGTGCCGGCTGATTGCTTCTTTCACTTTGCCATGCGAGTAAGAACAAGGACAAAGAAAAAGACAGGGAAAGAGCATGATATGAGATACTTTTGCTTTTGACCTTTATGATATGAGATACCTTTGCTTTTGAAGAAGCGGTGCATGAATCAGCACGTGCATTTCCTCCTGGGTCATCTTTACTCCAGGCGTCTGGTATCATCTTTGGGGAAGAAGAAAATTTTGAGTAATTCAAAAGGCTTTGCTGGGAGTGCGCCCTCAGAGGTGAGAGAGAGTTGGTGGGCATTTTCTTCAAGTCTGCCTTGCCATAAGAGATGAAGGTCGACAAATATAGGGATTTTCTGAATAGAAAGTGGTGGTACTGCTCTTTTACCCTTTGTCGACAGACGTCTCTTCGATTTCTGAACGAACGGCTCTTCGATTTCTGCATGGCAAAAGTAGTCACGGGTGCGGCTCTTTTGACAAAGCTGCACGCGTTTTCTGAAAAGCAGAGAAAGCGTCGCCGAACTTTGCGCTTGTCGGCTAAAGACGTGTAATTGAGATGATGGCCTCCACGTGTTATCAGCTTTGTCAGATATCTTTTGACAAAGCTGAGCGCGTTTTCTGAAAAGCCGCGAATGCGTCGTCGAAATTTGCGGAGGAAAATCCGGATCTCTGAATCGGTGGACGCGTCGCCATGGCTTTTTATGGAGCTATCGGTCACCCCAACAAATACACTCTGAAGAAATCCCATTCTTGAAAAAATCGACTCCGGCCCTTTGAGAATTAATTCCATCCACCCCTTGAACACTTTTGAAAAATGGCAAACTCATCGAACCTTAGCTTGGAATTGAGCCTTAGCAGTGATGCGGGCGCGCCGCGTCAAGGTAACGTATGGCGCCCTTCTTTTTTTTCTTCTAACGGTCCTCTCACAGGTGAAGACTCCGTGATGCAGGACGCCACAACAGCTACAATAGTAGCTAAGAACCTCCTCACTCCAAAAGATAGTAGGCTGCTGTCAGGACGGTCCGATGAGTTGGCCGTTCAAGAGTCCCTCGCACTTAGTGTTCAGTGTGCGAGCTCTGTGTCCAATATGGGCCAACGCCTGCTTGCCCGCTCCCGTCAGGTGGAATCATTGATGGCAGAGGTGGAAAGTCTCAAGCAAGAGATCAAGCAGCTGAAGTATGAGAATAGAAGTTTGCATGTGCTTGCAAACAACTATTCGACGGGCATGAAGAGGAAGCTTGATGAGTTGCAAGAATCCAATGTTCGAATGCAAAGTGACCGTCAAAGTGACCGTCAAAGGCTTTCGGCTTACTTCCAGAGGCACATTTTTCCTGGCTCGTCCAGCGTTTGGCCAAGTATTGGGGCCTGGAATGCTCCCGCTCCGATGCCTTCCGCTCCGACGCCTTCCGCTCCGACGCCTTCTGTTCCGACGCCTTCCGCTCCGACGCCTTCTGTTCCTACGCCTTCCGCTTCAAGAGTAAAGCCACGTAGTGGGGCCTCAAGCAAACAACCTTTGTGAAGCACCATCTTTCTTTGTTTAGCAGTGCCTATCAATAAATCAAACATTTTCTCAATGTTACAATCATAAACTCACACAATTAATAAACAAACAAACAATAACAACTAAACAACCTAACAAGGCAGAAATGAAATAGCAACAAAATAACTCAAATGACTCTAAAAACACATATTTTTGGGTTTTTTCAAAAGAATTTTTTTTTTTTTTTTTTTTTTTTTTTTTTTTTTTTTAATTTTCGGAGTTTTATACCAAGACACTATAAAACACACTAAAACACTCTAAAAATGCTTAAAACAGCAAGAAACAACATTCTAAGTGAAAGGTGAATAAATCCCACGAAATTCATGCAAATACAAATTGTTTACCCCCCCCCACACTTAAATCAAACTTTGTCCTCAATGTTTTAAGCAGAAAGTCACAACAGAGCAAGCAAATAAACAAATACGAGAAAGAAAGCAAAGTAAAGGCAGTAAAGAAAAAGAAAGGAATAAAAATAAGTCTCTTAAAGGGGTTTCCAAGTTCTTCTCTATTCGGATGCATGGGTTGCCTCCCACGAAGCGCTTTCTTTTACGTCTTGCAGCCGGACGGTACCTCCGTTTAAGCTTGACTAGGTTCCACGGCATGGAGGGGTACTTCTTCCACGACATGCTCCTCAAACATCTCGTAATAGGGCTTCAATCGATGCCCATTCACTTTGAATTCTTGCTGCGTCCTTGAACTTTTGATTTGCACTGCACCATGAGGGAAAACATTAGTAACAACAAACGGCCCAATCCATTTAGAACGCAACTTACCAGGAAACAAACGTAGGCGAGAGTTGAAAAGTAACACTTTCTGCCCAACTGTGAAGGTCTTGGTTCGAATCATTTTATCATGGAATGCTTTGGTCTTGGCTTTGTACATCCGGGCATTCTCATAGGCTTCATTCCGAATCTCCTCAAGTTCATTCAATTGGAGCTTCCTATGAACTCCCGCTGCATCTATGTCCATGTTGAAAATCTTCACGGCCCAATGTGCCTTGTGCTCTAACTCTACGGGCAAATGACATGGCTTACCATAGACGAGCCGAAAAGGTGACATCCCAATGGGTGTTTTGTATGCCGTACGATATGCCCACAGTGCATCATCTAAACGTAAGCTCCAATCCCTCCTTGTTGGTCCAACGGTCTTCTCCAAAATTTGTTTGATTTCTCGGTTAGACACCTCGGCTTGGCCATTTGTTTGAGGATGGTAAGGTGTGGAGACCTTATGGTTGACATGGTACTTTCTTAGCAACGCCTCAATGGTCCGATTGCAAAAGTGAGACCCTCCATCACTTATGATTACCCTCGGCATTCCAAACCTAGCAAAAATGTTAGTTTTCACGAAATCTGCAACCACCTTAGAATCGTTAGTACGGGTGGCTTTTGCTTCCACCCATTTAGAAACATAATCAACGGCTAGCAAGATATAAGTGAAACCATAAGATGGAGGGAAAGGGCCCATGAAATCAATGCCCCAAACATCAAAAATTTCAATATTAAAGACAGGGGTTTGCGGCATTTGGTCCTTGGTACCTATGTTACCCATTCGTTGGCAACGATCACAAGACATACAAAAGGTTCTAGCATCCCTAAATATAGTCGGCCAATAAAAACCACACTCTAAAACCTTGAGGGCAGTGCGTTGTGTGCCAAAATGACCACCACATGCATATGTGTGACAAAAGCTTAGAATTGAGTGAAATTCAGAATCATGCACACATCTACGTATAATTTGATCTGAGCAATACTTCCACAAATAAGGGTCATCCCAAACATAGAAACGTGCATCATTTTTAAGCTTATCACGTTGGTGCTTGTTTAGTTCATTTGGAATTTGTTTAGCCACCAAGTAATTCACTAAATCTGCATACCATGGTTCACTTACCTCAATGGAAAGCAGCTGCTCATCGGGAAAAGTTTCAGGGATAGGTACGGCATGTTCATGCTCCTCGTGGATCATTCGGCTTAAATGGTCAGCCACTACATTCTCGCTTCCTTTCTTATCCCGGATTTCAATATCAAATTCTTGAAGAAGAAGAATCCAACGGATAAGCCTCGGCTTTGCTTCCTTTTTCGTGAGCAAGTACCTCAAAGCTGCATGATCAGAATAAACGATTACTTTAGTACCAATTAAATATGAACGGAATTTATCTAAAGCAAAAACCACAGCTAGAAGTTCTTTTTCCGTCGTGGAGTAGTTCAATTGGGCATCATTGAGAGTCCGAGAGGCATAGTATATGACATGCGGCCGCTTGTCTCTTCTTTGTCCTAGAACAGCTCCTAATGCATAGTCGGATGCATCGCACATGAGCTCGAACGGAAGGCTCCAATCTGGAGGTACAATAATGGGGGCTGAGACTAGCTTCTCCTTGAGTTGGTTAAATGCCGAATTACACTCTTCATCAAACTTAAATGGCACATCTTTTTGAAGCAATCGGCAAAGAGGGTTGGACATCTTGGAGAAGTCCTTGATAAAACGCCTATAGAACCCTGCATGGCCAAGAAACGAACGTACCTCTCTAACCGAAGTAGGAGAGGGTAAGTGACGTACAAGGTCTATTTTTGATTTATCTACTTCAATTCCTTTTTCTGAAACAATATGTCCTAAAACTATACCTTGTTTCACCATAAAGTGACATTTCTCCCAATTCAAGACAAGGTTAGTTTCAACACATCGTTTCAAAATTAAGATCAGATTATCCAAGCAATTATCAAATGAACTCCCAAATACACTGAAATCATCCATGAAAACCTCAATGATCTTTTCAACAAAATCGGAAAATATACTTACCATACACCTTTGGAAAGTGGCCGGTGCGTTGCATAAGCCAAATGACATACGACGATAAGCAAATGTTCCAAAGGGACATGTGAATGTGGTCTTCTCTTGATCATCCGGGGCTATCACAATTTGGTTATATCCAGAGTATCCATCAAGAAAACAGTAAAAAGCATGACCGGCTAACCTTTCGAGCATCTGGTCGATGAATGGCAAAGGAAAGTGATCTTTCCTAGTCATGGCATTTAGCTTCCGGTAATCGATACATACTCGCCATCCAGTCTGAATGCGTGTAGGCACGAGCTCATTCTCATCATTCTTAATAACAGTTACTCCGGACTTCTTGGGAACGACTTGAACTGGAGAGACCCAACGGCTATCGGAGATAGGGTAGATCACTCCGCAATCCAAAAGCTTGATTATTTCCTTCTTCACCACTTCCATCATCGGAGGGTTGAGACGGCGTTGAGCCTCTCGGGATGGCTTAGTCCCCTCCTCAAGAAGTATACGGTGCATGCATGTGGTAGGGCTTATTCCTTTAATGTCGGCCAAAGTCCACCCGATGGCCGTTTTGTGCTCTCGCAGGACCCTCACAAGCTTCTCCTCCTCCATTGCCGTGAGACTTGATGAAATGATGACGGGCAATGTTTCGCCTTCCCCCAAAAACACATACTTCAAATGGTCCGGCAACGGCTTAAGTTCAAGCGAAGGTGCCTGAACAACAGAAGGTAGCATCTTAGTGGAAACTGAATTTGAAAGTGAGAGTGGAACCTTACCATATTGTTGTGGCAATGACTCAAGAGCTGCCACAACCTCAATTATTTCTTCTCTAGAACCCATTGCAAAGACTTCCTCCTCCTTGCCGTGGCCTTGCATTGGCCCAAATCCTTCATTTTTGCGCTCTATGGCCTTAGTGATGGTTGTTTCTAGGGCGTCCTCGTTCAATTCTTCAAGGTATACCTGCGCCAAAGAATCGATAACATCAATGGAAAAACAAGAATGGTCATCCACGGGATATCTCATAGTTTCAGAAATATTAAAATCAATCACTTCCCCATCGAATTCCATTGTCAAGGTGCCTTTGTATACATCAATCTTCGTTCGGGCCGTCTTCATGAATGGCCTACCAAGGAGAATCGGCAAAGATGTAGAATGGGCTGAATCCTCCATGTCTAGGATGTAGAAATCAGCCGGAAAAATTAAATGGTTCACCTGCACAAGCACATCTTCCAAAACTCCTTTTGGATACGCGTTAGAACGGTCGGCCAATTGTATAATTACACCATCTTGTTTTAATTCACCCAAATTCATAGATGCATAAATAGAATAAGGCATGACATTTATGGATGCACCTAAATCAAGCATGGCATGTTCAAAACGATTATGTCCAATCACACAAGGAATCGTGAAACTACCGGGGTCTTTGCACTTGGTAGGCAGTTTACGTTGCAAAACAGCGGACACATTCTCGCTTACCTTCACTACCTCTTTGTTTGCCCTTCTTCTCCTTGTATTGCATAGGTCCTTGAGGAATTTAGCATACTTTGGAATCTGTTTGATTGCATCGAGAAGCGGTATGTTCACTTGCACCTTCCGGAACGTTTCAAGAATGTCCTTCTCGCTTTCTTCCTTTTTTTCTTGCATGAACCTGCGAGGAAAAGGTACATTGGGCAGATTAGAACTTGAAGTACATGAATTTGAACTTAAATTACCTGATTTGGCCGAGTTAGGGTGATTGGGGGCTTGCGGCATTGGGTTTTTCACCCTTACCGTGGGTGAGCTAGATACTTCCTCAGGTTGTGTCGTATCTTCATCTACTTTCTGGGCAGATTTGGGATTGTTTGGCTCGGTCCCAACTTCTTTTCCACCCCTTAGGGTGATGGCCTTGGCGGATTCGAATCCTCCCTTTGGATTGACTGTGGTTGAGCTAGGAAGCTTTCCTTGCTCTCTAATTTGTCCAAGGAACTCAGAAATCTGCCCTATTTGTTTCTTCATATCCATCATCTCCTTCTCGTTATTTTCTATCCGGTTGTTTTGATTTTGCAACCCCTGCGAAATAGAGGTTAGTAATTGCATAGCTTGATTACTTTCCAAAGACGTACCTGAATGAGATGATGCCGAAGGTTGTTGGGATTGTTGGGATGCATACGGCTTGGAATAAAAACCAGGGGGGTTTGGCCTAAATCCTCCTTGTTGGGCAGCTTGTTGTGGCTCCCTCCATTTGAAGTTTGGATGGTCTCTCCAACCTGGATTATATGTGTTAGAATATGGATCGTTCCTTGGTTGGTTTTGATTCCCATAGCCCATGGCATTGGCAGATTCCCACCCGCCATTCTCGATTAGTTGAGGGCACTTGTCGGATGGATGCCCTTGAATTGAGCACACGCCACAAACTTGGTGTTCTTGTGCTTTTGGACCAATCACAACCTGAGAAACAAGAGAAGTAAGATTAGCAAGTTGTGATTGAATTTCAGAAATAGCACTCACCTCATTTACACTTTGTTGCCGTGGGGCTTCCCTTTGGCCCACTCCTTCATATTGTTGGGCGTTGAGCGCTCGGTTGGCTATGAGAATCTTGGCATCCCTTGGTGTTTTGTCCACCAATGCTCCTCCCGCTGATGCATCAAGCATTTGACGTTCGATAGGCAGGAGGCCCTCATAGAAATATTGAAGGAGAAGTTCCTCCTTCATTTGATGTTGAGGACATGAAGCTACAAGGCCCTTGAAGCGCTCATAATAAGCCGGGAATGTCTCACCATGATTCTGTTGAATACCACTAATTTTCTTCCGTAGGAGAATCACTCTCGAAGTAGGGAAGAATTTCTCCAAGAAAGCACACTTCATACTCTCCCACGAAGTCACAGTTCCCGGGGCTAGTTCGTAGAGCCAATCTTTGGCCTTGTCCATAAGTGAAAATGGAAAGGCCTTCATCTTCAATATACTCCCATCCACATTGACGGGGGTCATGCTCGAACAAACCACCTCGAACTCCTTCAAGTGTTTGTTGGGGTCTTCCATAGACAAGCCATGGAACTTCGGAATATGGTGTAACAAACTGGATTTGAGTTCAAATTCATCGGTCTTGCCTTGGGCAGCCGCGGGGTATTGAATGCAAAGAGGGTCTGCATTGGCCAAACCCGAGGCCGAAAGCTCCTTGATGGTTCTATTATCTGCTGCCATGGCTTGTTCTTCTTCAAAAATTTGATCCGTGGGCTTTTCTTCTTCACCTACTTCGTCTTCTTCAAGCCCAGGTTGTGGTGGCGGTTGTGGTGGCTCTTGTTGACTCCTCGTTCTCCTCAAAGTGCGTTCAAAATCACCGTCAAAGTCGGAGATGTTCTCTATAATAGGACGAGAGCTACGAGTCATACACAGTACCTAAAAAACAAGGAAACAACCAAACTAAGAATCTGAAATAAGAATGCACGAAAAACAAAATATAAAAATAAAGACAAGGGATTAGCAACTTTGCTAATCCCCGGCAACGGCGCCAAAATTTGATGCGAGCATTATACGCATACAAATTAAACCCTATTTGTGACAATTGTAGTAATGATGTAAGTAGGGATCGTTCTAACCGGGGATTAACTAGGGATGCTAAACACTTGACTTAAATAAATAAAACTAACTTTTAAAACACTAAGACAAACTTAAAAGACTCAAAACAAGTTCAAAAGACTCCAAATACTTTAAAAACATAAAATAAGACAAATCAAATGATTAAGACTTAACAAAATAGGGGGGGAAGTTTGATTTGACGAAAATTGAAATAACAAAACAAGTTAATAAACTAAGCAAATTGTAAAACGAATAAACGTAAATATGAATGTGATGAAAATATGGATGATGGAATAGCCAAGGGGTTCTTCTCCACACATGTTACACTTGCAATACAAGATTGATTTTCGGTTGGTCTTTCGATAAATTATGAAACTCAATGCTCCAAGTTAATTAGGTTCGCTTAAATTAACTTTCAGATTTCCCTAGATTCATTGGATTGAATGGAATACGCATTACAACCAAATTATTCTTAATCAAAGTCCCTAACTATGGAATACGCATGATAGAGACATTCAACAAAGATCATTAAGTTCAACGGAAATCATAAACATCGACGAGGCATTCGTTACTATGGAATACGCATGAAACTTATGCCAAGAATTCGTTTAACGCGATTGTTTATAAGCAACCTCCACTACTTGTGAATATAAGTTCATAACGATTAGGTGAAACTCACTTATATTCTAGCGTCATATTCATGCATGAAAATTAAGCTTGCAATCTTAATGAACATACATAAATAATTTATCAATCAAACAGTTAAACGAATTGAATCCACAACTTATGAAATACCAACCAAAAGTAATCAATTCATATTGCAAATATAAACATAGTTTCGAATCACCCCCTAGCTAAAGGGGGTTTAGTTCCTCATAACTTTGAAATCAAAGAAACCCCTAAACATTCCAACAACTCAAACTTGAATTGTATGAACGTTTAGGCACTCTTCTCTTCCATTCTCATACGTACAAAACAAAGAGAATTAAATTTAAACTTTGAAATCAAAGAAACACCTAAAAATTCCAACAACTCAAACTTGAATTGTATGAACGTTTAGGCACTCTTTTCTTCCTCGTTGTTGTAGCACAAGGTCTAAGTGAGCTTTGGGGATTATGTGAAGTGTTTTGGAGGGATGGGAAGTGGTTGGATAGTGGCTGCAATGAAGGAGAAAAACTGCACAGAAAATGGAATGGGACTCACGGCAATGGAATGGTATTTGTGTTGTGTGAAGTGTTGTGAATGGAAATATGAGATATGAATTGAATGGGGAGTGAATGAATGAATGCTAGGGTATTTATAGGGGTAGTGGAGGGAACATATGGTTGTTTGTTTAAGCATTTGTGTGGAGGAATGATGGAAAAACAGCTAGGACACATGTGAAAACTGGAATTGCACAAGGGGAGCAAAGGGAACCCACGGCAATTGGAGTTTGTTTGATGATGATGCATGTGATAGGTGGGAACAAAGGGTGAAACATGGCACAAGGGGGCTTGAATGAATGATTGAATGTGCATGTGGATTTAAGGAATGAGTGGTGGTGTAATGATGAAGTGAATGCATGTGGAATTAAAAGGAGGAAAACTGAAATTGTGAAGGGAAGGCACGGCATGAAATCAAATAAAAGGGAAGATGGTGTGTGAATGCATGTGAAGATGCAATAAATAATGCATGTAGGGTTAGGAAATAATGAAGAAATGCATGTGAGATGTTTGGAAAGGAATAAAGAATCAATGGTGGAAATGTGAGTGAATGATGTGCATGTGTGAGAATGCATGTGGAATTAAGAGGAGTATGGAAGTGAAATAAATGAATGATATGTTAAGTGATAAATGAATGATATGTTAAGTGATAAGTGAATGATATGTGGTGAGTGATAAGTGAATGGTTTGATAAGTGATAAATGAACTAGTTTAAAGGGCTAGGGTTTAAGTACATAGAATGGGCCTAAAATAGGTTGGTTTGTATGGCATAATGTGTTAAGCCCAAGGCAAGGTGAATGTAATTGGGTTAGGGCCATTGTTTTGTGTCTTCAAGTGCATACAAGGCCTTCAAATTCGTCCATCTTCTTGGCTCCATGGATAAGCTATCCAATCCATGCCCAAAAATGCTCCAAATGGCCTCAAAATGCACTTTCTTGCTCCCTAGGCCCTTAGAACCTGAAAACACACAAAAGAAACATAAAGGACTAAAATAACGAGAGAAACATAACGTAAATGCACGAGAACAAGCCATTTAAGTCGCATGAATATGCTCCTATCAATCTTCAGCATGTGGTAGGGCTTATTCCTTTAATGTCGGCCAAAGTCCACCCTATGGCCGTTTTGTGCTCTCGCAGCACCCTCACAAGCTTCTCCTCCTCCATTGCCGTGAGACTTGATGAAATGATGACGGGCAATGTTTCGCCTTCTCCCAAAAACACATACTTCAAATGGTCTGGCAACGGCTTAAGTTCAAGCGATGGTGCCTGAACAACAGAAGGTAGCATCTTAGTGGAAACTGAATTTGAAAGTGAGAGTGGAACCTTACCATATTGTTGTGGCAATGACTCAAGGGCTGCCACAACCTCAATTATTTCTTCACTAGAACCCATGGCAAAGAATTCCTCCTCCTTGCCATGGCCTTGCATTGACCAAAATCCTTCATTTTTGCGCTCTATGGCCTTAGTGATGGTTGTTTCCAGGGCGTCCTCGTTCAATTCTTCAAGGTATACCTGCGCCAAAGAATCGATAACATCAATGGAAAAACAAGAATGGTCATCAACGGGATATCTCATAGTTTCAGAAATATTAAAATCAATCACTTCCCCATCGAATTCCATTGTTAAAGTGCCTTTAAACACGTCTATCTTAGTTCGGGCCGTCTTCATGAATGGCCTCCCAAGAAGAATCGGCAAGGATGGAGCATGGGTGGTTTCCTCCATTTCAAGGACATAGAAATCCGCCGGGAAGATCAAATCATTCACCTGCACTAAGACATCTTCCAATACGCCCTTTGGATAGGCATTAGATCTATCGGCCAACTGAATAATCACACCATCATTTTTCAATTCACCAAGGTTCATTGAAGCATAAATAGAGTATGGCATGACGTTAATTGAAGCTCCTAAGTCTAACATAGCATGTTCGAACTTAGTTTGACCAATAATACAAGGGATTGTAAAGCTACCTGGATCTTTGCACTTTGGTGGTAACTTTCTTTGTAAAACAGCGGAAACGTTCTCACTTACCCTTACTACCTCTTTATGTGACGCCCTCTTCCTTGTAGTGCATAATTCCTTCAAGAACTTAGCGTATTTGGGCACTTGCTTTATGGCATCTAGGAGCGGAATATTGACTTGAACTTTCCGAAAGGTCTCTAGAATGTCCTTCTCGGCTTCTTCCTTCTTTGATTGTGCAAATCTGCGAGGGAAAGGAACATTGGGCAGATTAGTGTTCGAAATCACAACATTTGGGACAACATTACCTGAGATGGACGGATGGGAAGGTTTAGATGGTTGCGGCTTGGGTGGTGCTACACTCGCCGTGGGGTCGGATTGCTCATCTTCCTTGTTTTGGGCAGATTCATGTGCTTTGCTTCCCACTTCTTTTCCACTTCTTAGGGTGATAGCTTTTGCAGATTCGAAGCCACCCTTTGGATTGACCTCCGTAGTGCTTGGTAACTTACCATTCTCACGAAATTGTCCCAAAAATTCGGCCATTTGTCCCATTTGTTTCTTTAGTTCATTCACCTCCTTTGCTTGGTTCTGCATTCCCTGCGCCATTGTGGTTAATAATTGATATGTTTTATCATCATTCATTGACGTACCTGAGTTGGTTTGGGATGATTGTGCTTGAGGAGGTGGTTGTGGTGCCATTGGCCTTGGAAAGAAACCCGGAGGTTGTCGGAATCCACTTTGTTGGGCAGGTTGTTGTGCATCTCTCCATCTGAAATTTGGGTGATCTCTCCAACCTGGATTATATGTGTTAGAATATGGATCGTTCCTTGGTTGGTTTTGATTCCCATAGCCCATGGCATTGGCAGATTCCCACCCTCCGTTCTCAATTAATTGAGGGCATGTCTCGGATGGATGCCCTTGAATGGAGCATACACCACAGATTGTAGCTCCTTGCGCTTTGGGGCCCTCCACAAACTGCGACAACATAGATTGAAGGTTAGCCATTTGGGATTGTAATTCGGAAATAGAACTTACCTCATTTACATGATGTGGCCGTGGGGCGTCTCTCTGCCCAACACCTTCATATTGTTGTGCATTTAGAGCACGGTTTGCAATTAGGGTCTTGGCTGCCATAGGTGTTTTGTCCACCAATGCACCTCCCGCCGAAGCGTCGAGCATTTGCCTTTCAATGGGAAGGAGGCCCTCATAGAAGTATTGAAGGAGAAGCTCCTCCTTCATTTGATGTTGAGGACATGATGCAACAAGGGCTTTAAAACGCTCGTAGTATGCCGGAAAAGATTCTCCTTGACTTTGTTGGATTCCGCTAATTTTCTTCCTTAAGAGAATGACTTTTGAAGTAGGGAAAAACTTCTCTAAGAACGCTCTCTTCATGCTCTCCCAAGAAGTAACGGTCCCGGGTGCTAATTCATAAAGCCAATCCTTAGCCTTTTCCACAAGAGAGAATGGAAAAGCCTTTATCATCAGAATGTTCCCATCAACATTTATGGGTGTCATGCTCGAACAAACAACCTCGAACTCCTTGAGATGCTTGTTGGGATCTTCCATGGAAAGCCCATGGTATTTCGGAATGTGGTGCAACAAGCTTGACTTCAACTCGAATTCATCAGTCTTGCCTTGGGCAGCCTCGGGGTATTGAATGTAAAGAGGGGCTGCATTGGCCAAACCCGAGGCAGAAAGCTCTTTGATGGTTCGATTGTCCATGGCCATGGTTGGTATTTCTTCTTTAACCCAATCTGGGGCTTCCTCTTCTACTTCAGGTTCGGGACTAGGAGGATTAGACTCTTGCAATTTCTTGTTCCTTCTCAAAGTTCTCTCGAAATCACCGTCAAAGTCGGAGATATGCTCACGAACAGGTTGTGAGCTACGGGTCATAAACTAGCACCTACACACAAAAGTAAACAAGATAAATAACCAACTTAATAGACTTGGCACAAGTAAGAAAACAAGTTGCCACACACGGCACAAAAACAAAACACATACACACGGTGCCAAAAAAATTAAAACAAAATAGAAACTAAACAATTTAAACAAGACTCAAGACAAGGGATTAGCAATTTTGCCAATCCCCGGCAACGGCGCCAAAATTTGATACGAGCATTATACGCATACAAATTAAACCCTATTTGTGACAATTGTAGTAATGATGTAAGTAGGGATCGTTCTAACCGGGGATTAACTAGGGATGCTAAACACTTGATTTAAATAAATAAAACTAACTTTTAAAACACTAAGACAAACTTAAAAGACTCAAAACAAGTTCAAAAGACTCCAAATACTTTAAAAACATAAAATAAGACAAATCAAATGATTAAGACTTAACAAAATAAGGGGGGGGGGGAAGTTTGATTTGACGAAAATTGAAATAACAAAACAAGTTAATAAACTAAGCAAATTGTAAAACGAATAAACGTAAATATGAATGTGATGAAAATATGGATGATGGAATAGCCAAGGGGTTCTTCTCCACACATGTTACACTTGCAATACAAGATTGATTTTCGGTTGGTCTTTCGATAAATTATGAAACTCAATGCTCCAAGTTAATTAGGTTCGCTTAAATTAACTTTCAGATTTCCCTAGATTCATTGGATTGAATGGAATACGCATTACAACCAAATTATTCTTAATCAAAGTCCCTAACTATGGAATACGCATGATAGAGACATTCAACAAAGATCATTAAGTCCAACGGAAATCATAAACATTGACGAGGCATTCGTTACTATGGAATACGCATGAAACTTATGCCAAGAATTCGTTTAACGCGATTGTTTATAAGCGTCATATTCATGCATGAAAATTAAGCTTGCAATCTCAATGAACATACATAAATACGTTATCAATCAAACAGTTAAACGAATTGAATCCACAACTTATGAAATTCCAACCAAAAGTAATCAATTCATATTGCAAATATAAACATAGTTTCGAATCACCCCCTAGCTAAAGGGGGTTTAGTTCCTCATAACCTTGAAATCAAAGAGACAACTAAACATTCCAACAACTCAAACTTGAATTGTATGAACGTTTAGGCACTCTTCTCTTCCATTACAAAACAAAGAAAATTGAATTTAAACTTTGAAATCAAAGAAACACCTAAACATTCCAACAACTCAAACTTGAATTGTATGAACGTTTAGGCACTCTTCTTCTTCGTTATTATGGCACAAGGTCTAAGGGATGTTGTTGGTGTGTTGAATGGATTGGGGAATTATGGAAATGGATGAGGAAAGATAGAAAATGGAAAGAAACCCACGGCAAGGCTTGGAATTTCAGGATGTAAAGATGGTGTGTGTTTGTGTTGTGGTGTGAGAAATGGAGAGATATGTAATGGGGAGTGAATGAGAATGAATTGAGGTGTGTTTATGAATGAGAATGCAAGGGTTTTTATAGGAGGAATGGAGGTGTGAATTAGTATTTGTTTAAGCATGCATGTGGATGGTTAATGATGAAAAACAACAAGGGAAGCATGTGAAAATGGAATTGCATGTGAAAGCCACGGCAAGAATGCTTTCTTGCTGAAAAATGCATGTGAATGCATGGCTTTTGCATGTGAAAGCCACGGCAATGATGTTTCCTTGCTGAAAAATGCATGTGAATGCATGGCTTTTGCATGTGAAAGCCACGGCAATGATGTTTCCTTGCTGAAAATTCATGTGAATGCATGGCTTTTGCATGTGAAAGCCACGGCAATGAGAGGTTGTGCATGTGGTTGTAATGTTTGTTGGTTAAAGATGCATGTGGATGTATTATACAATGGGAAAGTATGTGTTTGAATTAAAGGATGCAAAGTGAATGAATCATGAATCATTGTGGATGAAAGGTGGAAGTGCATGTGTTGATGACTAGGTTAGTGGGTGGAAATCTGAAAATGGCATATAGGAAATGGGAACCCACGGCAATGAAGTTGTTTTGTGTTGTGAATTATGATGAATGCATGTGAGTTAAAGAGGGAGAATGTGGTGAAATGATGAAGTAGGAAGGTGGAAATGCATGTGAGATGTTTGGAAAGGAATAAAGAATGAATGGTGGAAATGTGAGTGAATGATATGTTAAGTGATAAGTGAATGATATGTGGTGAGTGATAAGTGAATGGTTTGATAAGTGATAAATGAACTAGTTTAAAGGGCTAGGGTTTAAGTACATAGAATGGGCCTAAAATAGGTTGGTTTGTATGGCATAATGTGTTATGTGATTGGGCTAGGGCCATTGTTTTGTGTCTTCAAGTGCATACAAGGCCTTCAAATTCGTCCATCCTCTTGGCTCCATGGATAAGCTATCCAATCCATGCCCAAAAATGCTCCAAATGGCCTCAAAATGCACTTTCTTGCTCCCTAGGCCCTTAGAACCTGAAAACACACAAAAGAAGCATAAAGGACTAAAATAACGAGAGAAACATAACGTAAATGCACGAGAACAAGCCATTTAAGTCGCATGAATATGCTCCTATCACTAGCAAAAGATATGTGTGGGGGTATTTGATAGGAGCATATTCATGCGACTTAAAAGGCTTGTTCTCGTGCATTTACGTTATGTTTCTTTAGTTATTTTAGTACTTTAAGCTATTTTCGTGTGTTTGTAGGTCCAAAGGGCTAAAGGAGCAAAAAGATGCATTTTGGAGACTTTTGGAGCACTTTTGGGCTAAGGATGGATAGCTTATGCTTGGAGCCAAAGTGTTGAAAGAAATTGAAGACCTAATTGAAGACCAAAGTGTTGGAACCTTGTTCCCTTTAGTTTTAGGACATTTAAACCTTTCCAAATCCCTTATGCCGTGCATCTCCACAATCCCATTCATCAACACATGCATTCACATGCTTTCACAACCTAATCCACATGCACATTCATCCACCTTTCTCCCAAAACCGTACACATGCATTCATTATTTATTCACATGCATTCCCACATGCATTTCCACCCACATGCATCCATAATCATTCAACCATTCAACCATTGCAGAAAATCCACTTCCTTTGCCGTGCATATCAACACATTTCAGCCATTTCCACATGCACTTCAACCCACATGCATTTCCAACCCACATGTCCCTTTAATTAATTAAACCTAACTGTCAAAGCACATGCACATTCACCCACATGCATTTCCCCCTTTATCATTTCAGCAAATGCACTTCCCACTCATCATAACCTAGCTGCACAAGCCACCCCACATGTCCTTTTAATCATTCAAACATGCACTCCCATTAATTAAACCATTCAGCCACATTTTCACCAACAACAAGCCCATGCCGTGCACATTCATACACTTTCCAGCAATCTTCCACATCCCTCACCAAGAAATCATTCAACACATGCATCCATAATCATTTCTTCATCCTTGCCGTGAGTTCCCTACCTTTCCAGCATTCCTTTCACATGCATCTTGGCAGCTTTCACATGCACACACATGCAATTCCAGCACCAACAACACTTCTTTGCCGTGTACCCCTTATGCAATTCCAGCTTTCACATGCTTTCCTAGCTGTTTTCCATCATTAACCAGCCACATGCATTCTAAACAAACAGCCATATACACCTCCACTCCTCCTATAAAAACCCTTGCATTCCCATTACCATAACACACCTCAATTCATTCATTCTTCCATATTCAGAATGTAGACCATCAAACCACCCTTGCCGTGCCTCTCCCTTACAATCCAAACACCATCCTTCCATTTTCACCACTCCCAAAACCATTCACACCATCAAACTATCCTTAGACCTTGTGCTACAACAAAGAGGAAGAGAAGAGGCCTAAACGTTCATACAATTCAAGTTTGAGTTGTTGGAATGTTTAGGTGTTTCTTTGATTTCAATGTTTAATTTCAATACTCTTTGTTTTGTATGAATGAGGAATGGAAGAGAAGAGGGCCTAAACGTTCATACAATTCAAGTTTGAGTTGTTGGAATGTTTAGGTGTTTCTTTGATTCTCTTTGTTTTGTACGTATAAGGAACTAAACCCCCCTTTGCTAGGGGGTGATTCGAAATATATGTTTATGCTTGCATTTTGATTTGATTACTTCTAATTGCGTTTCATAAGTTGTGGATTCAATTTGTTTAACCGTTTGATTGATAACTTATTTATGTATGTTTATTGAGAATGCGCGCTTAATTTTCATGCATGAATATGACGCTAGAATATAAGTGAGTTTCACCTAATCGTTAACTTATATTCACAAGTAGTGGAGGTTGCTTATAAACAATCGCGTTAAACGAATTCTTGGCATAAGTTTCATGCGTATTCCATAGTAACGAATGCTTCGTCAACACTTATAGTTTTCATGATGCTTAAGGATCTTTGATGGTATCTTTATTGTGCTTTTCACGTAAAGGACTTTTGGAGAATGTTGTGAATTGCGTTGCGCAAACCCATCCAATTCATTAACTTAAGGAAAACTTGACAGTTAATTTAAGCGGACCTAATTGACCCGGGGCGTTGAGTTTCATAATTTATTGAAATGCAATTGGAAATCATTTTATTATGCAAGTATAACATATGTGGAGATGAACCCCTTAGCTAGCATCCATCCATTCAATTCCATCAATTTCATCTTTAACTTTTGGAGTTCTTTCTTCTTTTGTTTCTGTTTTCATGTTTAATTTAACTTGTTGTTCAATTATATTAAACATGTGGAACTAATTTCTTTTTAGTTAGAGGCGAATTTGAAGCCATGTACATATGTTGGTTATGATTTGATTTACTCCAGTTATGAATTCATGAACTTTAGATGTGGTTTACTTTTCTGTTTTGATTAAGAACTTGTTTATGTATGTGGGTTGAGGGTCGACACTTAATTTGCATGCCTAGACTTGATGCTAGGATATAAGGGAATTTCACCTAATCGTTATGAACTTATATTCATGAGTAGTAAAAATCGCTAGTCACGATTGTGTTTAGTAAACCCTAGGCTAGATTATCATGCGTATTCCATAGTTATGAATGCCTAGTCGATGTTTATGATTTCCGTTGAACTTAATGATCTTTGTTGAATGTCTCTATCATGCGTATTCCATAGTTAGGGACTTTGATTAGGAATAATTTGGTTGTAATGCGTATTCCATTCAATCCAATGAATCTAGGGAAATCTGACAGTTAATTTAAGCGGACCTAATTAACTTGGAGCATTGTCATTCATCGTTTGTTGAAGTCATGACTGGGAATCAAATTATATGCATATGTTCATGTGTGGATAAGGAACCCTCTAACTAGTTTCTCATCATTCTATTTCATCAATTTCGTTTTACAATCTGTTTAGTTTATTAACTTGTTTTGTTATTTCAATTTTCGTCAAATCAAAACCCCCCTTTTTACTTTCTTGTTCAATTTAGTTAGAAATCAATTTCGTTTGTGTTTTTAAAGCATTTTGAGTCTTTGGTTTGTCTTAGTGTTTTAAAAGTTTAGTTTTTCATTCTTTGAGTCTAGTATAGTGTTTTATATTGTGTTTTTACGTTTTTGAGTCAGTTTCCAAGTGATTTGCAATCCCTCCTAATCCCCGGTCCAGACCGATCCCTACTTATATACTTACTACAATTGACAAAAATAGGGTTTAATTTGTGTGCGTATAAATCGCGCATCACATGCCTTCTTGTGATTCTTCCTCCTCTTCCGAACTCAAATGTGGTGGAGAAGATGGTGGTAAAGACACCGATGCATGCTTTAGCTTGATTGTTCCTCGAAGCTTTCGAAATGTTTGTTCAACCTCAGGATCGTAGGAAGCTAGATCAATGCTCTTGGACCTTCGAGTATGCATATACTACGAAGAGTGCCTAAAATAAAAACAAAAACAAAAACAAAAACACTAATTAGACAAGAAAAGTAAACAATAAAAAATAAGTAATTAGAAATAACAATCCCTGGCGACACGGCGCAAAAAATTTGATAGGATTAAAAGCACACCACAAAGTAGCACACAAATATCCTATTAATTTTATATGCAGATACTAGACACACAAAGCTACACTCACACAAATTTTTGGTATTTTTGGAGTTGATTTGCTATTTAAATTAAATCAAACAAAAACAGGACAAAAACATATTTTTAAGAAGTTCACAAATTAAGAAAAAGGAGTTAGGGGAATTGTTATCCACCACCAAATAATCATACAAACATGTTATGTTTAATTCAAATTCTTTTTATTTCCGGATGAAGATGCTCAAGTTGGCTCATTGTTAAAACTCAACCTATTACTCTTTCTTATGTAGTATGTTAAGAGAATGGCGTTTTCAACTTAACTTAGTCCCTAGCATGCAATCTAGAATGGCGTGTTCATAGATTTAACAAGTAGAAATCATTAAGAACGAAATGAGTTTGAGTCATTGATAGGAGCATATTTAGGCGACTTACTTAGCTTGTTTTCATGCATTTATATTGTTAATTCATAGTTGTTTTAGTAGTTTAAGCCACTTTCGTGTGTTTTTAGGTTCATATGGCTAAGGAAGCAAAAAGATGCATTTTGGAGCATTTTGGAGCAAAATTGGACTTGGAATGGATAGCTTATGTTTGGAGCAAAAGGAATGGACGAAATTGAAGACCAAATTGAGTTAGGATTCCTAATCACAAGAGGATTCCTAATCACAAGAGGATTCCTAATCACAAGGGGATTCCTAATCAAATGAGGAATCCTAGTCAAAGAAGGTTTCCTACTTGAAGTAGGAAAGTTAAGCCAAGGTTTCCTATTTTGGTTTAATCTTTCCTAATCCTTAAAGACTCCATATTTCAGCAAGATCAAAGGCTCCTATCTATTCTAGGTCACAAAAACAACATCCCTTGCAACCTTAGGACAATGTCGTGTGTTTCCTTGTGTCTCCCTTCCTTGCCGTGCAAGGAAGGGCCTTGTTCCCTATTTTAAATACTTAAACACCTTCCTTTTTCATACCAATTTCAGCCATAACTCACATACCCTTTTCTATTCCAAAATTCTTGCCTAATTTCAGAAATAAAAAGCATTCCTTTTCTTACAAAACCTTGCCGTGCAAGGGAACCTTGTTTCCTTTAGTTTTAGGACATTTAAACCTTTCCTACATCACAGCCACACCTCCCTTGACCTTTCCTCTTCCTTGCCGTGCGAGGGAGATGATTCTTTCCTATTTCTTTGCATTAAAACACATTCCTTTTGTGTTTTATGCCATTGCTGCAACTTTTAATTAGTTTCCTTTAAATTTCTGATTTGATTTCCTATTTCTAGAAGCTTTTGACTTAATTTCTGTTTACCTCAATAACCTAGGGTTTTAATTCCTGAAATCCTATAAAGAAACTTCCTTGTAGCAGCCACAAGGGGGATTCATTCATCATTCACGCCAGAAAATCATCCCATCCCTCTAACACATCCATACTTCACCATTCTCCATAATTTCTGCCCAAAACCAACCCTTGCCATCCCCTACATCCATCCCAAACCTAAATCCATCATTCTACATCATCCATAACCCCCTAAACTCACCAAAACCTCTTGTGCCGCAACAATTAGGAGAGGAAGGAGGCCTTGAACGTTTCATGCTTGCAGATTGGGGCGTTCTTAGGTGTACTTCGTTCTTGTTTTCAATGTTTACTTTGTTATTACTTTTTGAGTTTGCTGTAATCATGAGTGGCTAAACCCCTAATTAGTTAGGGGAAAGTTTGAAGCCATGAACATGTTTGAGATATGAATTGATTTCTTCCAATTGTGATTTGTTAAGTTGTGATTGCAATTCAATTATCTGTTTTATTCAAAACTTGTTCTTGAATGTTGATTAAGGATGCATACTTAGTTTTCATGCATGAACTCGATGCTAGTTTATAAACGAGTTTCACCTAATCGTCACAAGTTTATAAACATGAGTAGTGAAGGTTGCTAGTCACAACCGCGTTAATTGAATTCTTGGCAAGAGTATCATGCATTCATAGTTACAATTGCCTCGTCAACACTTATGATTTTCATAGAGCATAATGATCTCTCACTGTATCTTTTCTATGCATTCATGTTGAGGACCGTTGGAGAATAATTTGAATTGTTGCATGCATCATCCAATTCAATGACATAAGGAAATCTGAGGGTTAATTAGTGCATCACGGTTAACTTGGGGTGTTGAGCATCATAGTTAGTGAAAAGCAACTGGACAATCAATTCATATACAAATGTGTCATGTGTGGAGAATGGACCTCTAACTAATCCATCCATCATCTTGTTTCCAAAAATTCGTTTTACAATCTGCCTAGTTTTATAACTTGTTTTGTTATTTCAATTTTCGTCAAATCAAAACCCCCCCCCCTTTACTTTCTTGTTCTATAGTGTTTAGAATCTGTTTAGTTTGTGTTTTAAAGTGTTTTGAATCAAACCATAATCTTAAATTCGTCCAAAATTGTGTTTAGAGTCAGAAACTGCCTAGTTTGTGTTTTTAGGCAGTTTTGAGTCTTTTGAACTTGTTTCGAGTCCTTTGAGTCTTTGTGAACGTTTTCAACTTTGTTTTTATGTTTTTGAGTCAGTTTAGAGGTTTTAGCAAGCCCTCCTAATCCCCGGTCCAGAACGATCCCTACTTGCATCCTTACTACAATTTGACAACAAGAGGGTTAATTTGTGTGCTTAACTATTTTCGCATCAGTCATCACAAGGCATCGTAAGTACTAGCGTTGTCTTACTTATCCTAGAAATTGATTCACATGTTAATCGCAAATTAACAAGTACTACTCTAGACATATGTAGGTCCTCATTCGACAAGGGCAGGCACACACATATTCATAACATTAGAATCCTAGATATGCTTACTAAGTATGCATCCGTAGAAAACACATAAAAAATTCATCAATGAGACAAGTAGTGAACCAATTTTCATCCATTCATAAAAGTAATTCAAACGAAATGTCATAACAAACTTGCAATCATATTAGGGGCTTCAAAACAGCCCCTAACTACTAAAAATTAGTTACACATAATTCTCAAATTAAACCAAAAGAAAGACATGAGTTTGAGAAGATAAAACCGAGAGAAGAGAATGCCAAGATTTCCCCCTTCCTTTCCTTCCTTCTCCAACGCAGCAGCCTTGCCTTTTTTCCTTGCTTTCCTTCTTTGCTTTCTATTTTTTTTTTCACACTTTTTCTCCCTCTTTGCTGCTGCAACCTGTAGCCCATTTCTTCTTTTCTGCTGCCACAGTTTTTTCTCCATAACTCACCCCACTAACAGCCATTTAGTGATGACAATAAGTGAGAGGAAATGCTAAAACAATTGTAACTCTTTGGGCAGCCTTTATGCCCATTAGTCTCACTTAATTTTTCATTTCCTCTGATATTTGAATAGGTGTTAGCTGGCTCGTTCTTGGCTGCATCAGTTTTGGCTGTCAGTTTTATGGGATTTGTTGTTGTCAATGCTTTATTGTCAGTTACAAACTGCTCAGCCTCTTGGGAACCTTTTAGAGTTAGAACGGCCATAACGTTTTCTAGAAAAATGATACTAACAATCTGCGAAATGCTCCAGAAAATAGACATCCGTAGCTTTCCAAGGATATAAGGCTCATTCTCTAATTCAATCTAAGTTGTCTGCAACTTGCTTCCAAAGTCAGCTGACCTGCACAAGCAGTTTTGACGAATTTATTACTTAAAATTCCACTTGTGTTATTTTTCTTTTCTTTACTTGACAAATCCTACAAAACAAAAAAATAAAGTAAATAACTCAAAAATATAAGGAACTAACTAAGAAAAGACAAGTGAATTTGATATAAAATATATATAAATATAAGCTTATCACCTAGGGGAGCTTAAAAGGAGGTATCGTCCAGCTGGAAGACGTTAAAGCAAGTGCTTCTTTGGAGGCAACCCATGCATTCAAATAAAGAAGACCTAACAATCTCCGACACCACAAGCAGATTTGCGTTCCTAAACCCTACTCTTTATTGCTTTTACTTTGCCATAATTGTCATGTTTGTTAGTTGTGTTGTTTCATTGTTTGCGTGTGAGTATTTGTTTGAAACATTGAGGACAACGTTTGGTTTAAGTGTTGGGGGGGGGGTAAACAAGCTGTTTTTGCATAATTTTCGTGGGATTTTATCACCTACCACTTCTAATGTTGTTACTCACTGTTTTTAAGTGTTTTTAGTGTGTTTTGGAGTGTTTTATGTGTCTTAAACATAAATCCAAAAATTTGAAAAACAAATCTAAAAAGAGTGTTTAAAAAACCCAAAAAGAGTCGTTTTTGTGTGTTTATTTGTGTCTTAGGGTACCTTCCAACACAATGATGAGGATTTGGTTTTCAATTGCATGACTGTTAAAGAAAGTTACAAACATGGATGGAAGTTTGATATGCTCTTTGGTTTATGTTTAGTTATAGTTGATATTTACAAATTCACATGTAATTGCAAAGGAAAAAAAATCAGTTTTTGTAACATACTTGAAGGAAGAAACTCAAACTAACGCTCCAACCCTGAGAGACTTGAGCCTAAACTTTATTTGAAAAGTTATTAATCTTGATTTCTTGTTTTCTAAAGTCGTTGCATGATCTCATTATTCTTTGCTTGGTTGCTATTTAGAATGCGTTTCATCACTATAGTTCCAAATACTAGAACTCATGCCCATTTCATTCAAAGCATAAAATTGAGTGCATAACATAAAACAAGATGAAGTTGTTTAGTTAAACCAAAGTAAAAAAGCCTTACCCCTTTCCATATGTATTGTAGGTTTAACCCTTTGAGCCTTACTTAGCCTAATTTTCTTTGTTAACCACATTATCCTTACCTAGCCTAGATTAGGACTATCCATACCCTTGTTCTTAAAGAATAGTGGAGCATGACTTAGAGGGAATTCATTGTGATCTACAATTTGCAGAAAAACAAGTGTGGGGGAAGGTTTTTCATTGGAAACCTATGAGGATGTATGTTTAGTGTACCAAAGAAAGAAAGAATAGGGCACAAGAAAGAAAAAAAAAACGTGGAAAAGAAAGAAAAAAGAAGAAAAAGTAGAGAAAAGAAAGAAAAACAGTTGAGAAATAAGTGAGATTAAACTCACAAGTATTGGTTGTTGAAAAAAGGGTCCAAAAGTTTGAATCTGGCCCTATTTGATGTGTGAATCTTCCCTTCGTGTTTAAAGTTGGTTTCTGCATTCAAAAGTGAATTCTAAATGTTTATTTCATTACTTTACTTACTATTGCTTTAAGAACTTTTGTTTATCCTTACCTTTCTTTGTTAGCCAATACCTTACTCCCGTTACAACCCTTTGACTTCTATCTTGATTGTTAAGTGTTTCAATATGTGGAGTTTAAAATTGGTTTGAGCATATGGTATCCCTGGTTCTCGCGTCTAAGTAGTGGCATTTCATTCTTGAGATAATATATATACATGTTAATAATTTCAGAAAGTGCCTTCTTTGATTATACATATGTGAGTATTAGTCTACATGTTTACATCAATCTTCTCACATATACTTAGTGTAGGGAGTGTAGTCAGAAAATCTGTGTGAAAATAGAGAGTATATCTGGCGAGGAATGATAGAAGCATATTTAGGCAACTTAGTTAGCTTTTTTTCTTAAATTTATGTTGTTAGTTCATAGTTATTTTGGTATTTTGAGCTATTTTCGTGTGTTTGTAGGTCCATATGGATAAAGTAGCAAGAAGGTGCATTTTGGAACCTTTTGGAGCAAAATTAGGCTTGGAATGGATAGCATATGCTTGGAGCAAAAGGAATGGATGAAATTGAAGACTTAAAGATGTTAGGATTCCTACTTGAAGTAGGAAAGTTAAGCCAAGGTTTCCCATTTTGGGTCGACCTTTCCTAATCCTAAATGTCCCTAAGTTCTAGCAACATTGAAGGTCTCTTATGCATTCTAGGACACAAAATAAAGGTTCCTTGCACCATTCTAGTCCTTCCCGCACTCACCTAAACCTTTCCCTTCCTTGCCGTGCAAGGGAAACCACTTTCCCTTTCCTATTATTCCTTGCCGCAAGTTTCCTTCCCTGTTCCCTTAGGATTCTGACTTTAATTCTCCTTTTCCTTGAGGATTTGGGCTCCAATTCTGTCCTAAACCAATTAATTAAAGTTGAGATCCTTTCCCTCAAATATATAACCCTTTGCCGCACCCATAGGGAGGCTATTCATTCACATACACAACCAGCCATCATTCATCCTTCTACACCTTAATCCGTAGCCTTCATCACCTTCCTTACACCATTCTGTACTCTTCCCTTCATCATACTGATAGGAGCATATTAGGCGACTTAGCTAGCTTATTCTTGTGCATTTGTGCTATTATTTCCTAGTTAATGTCGTATTATAACTCATTTTCGTGTGTTTGTAGGTCCAAAGGGTTAAAGTACCAAGAAAGTGCATTTTGATGCATTTTGGAGCAGTTTTGGGCACTATGTGGATAGCTTGCATATGGGCCAACATGGATGGACGAATTTGGAGTTCAAGAGGCTAGAAATATGATGAGAAGAGGAAGGAAGTAAGCTCAAGACAAAGTGGATAAGGAAGTAGCTCAAAAGAGGAAACCCTATCCAAAACCTTATCCAACATTATCCAAAACATTATCCAAAACCTTATCTCATCCTATCTTATCCTAACCTAAGCTTGTTCCACCTTCATCCTAGCTGCAAGTGGACCTAAAAACCTAATTTCTAGAAGCCTTATCTGATCCTAAAAGGGAAGCACACCCTTCCCCCTTTTATTTCTTCTAGAAAACCCAAAATCAGCCACAAAACATCTAGTTTCTAGAAGGCCCAATTTTGGACGAATTTCCTAAACCTTTTTCCTTTTAGATTCTGATTTGTTAGGCCTCAATCCTTGTGGATCTGGGTTATACAAATCCTTTTCTGAAATTAATTGGGCCAAACCCTCTCCTAAGTGGATTTAAGTTACTTGTGCCGAACCCTAGGGCCTTAATCCATAAAATCTGCTAAGTGTAACCCTAGTCTAATTAACCCTAGGACTATATAAACATATTTTCAGCCATAAATTCGTATGAACCCTTTATGCTATTCAGAAACTCCTTGCCGCAAGCCTTAGCCTCCATTCTCCTTCATTCATTCACTCCATACGACCCCATACACAATCTGCCGCACCCTACCACCATAATCAGCCATTATTCATCCTTCTAAACAAGAACACACCATTCAAAACCCCTAAATCCACCACCCACAACTTGTGCCGCAGCAAGGAAGAGGAAGGGAAGCCTAGCCGTGCATCAAATTCAACCTAGAATTGCTGGAACGTTTAGGTGTAATCTTTCTTGTGTTTTCAATGTTTAATTTCAAGAATCTTTGCTTTGTGAGTATGAGGAACTAATCCCCTTTTGGCTAGGGGGAATTTCGAAACCATGGCTATATTTGCATGATGATTTGATTACTTTCAGTTGTGATTTCATGAATGGTGAATTCAATTTACTTATCTGTTTTAATTAGAACTTGTTTATGTATATGAAGTGAGAGTGCACACTTGATTTGCATGCATAAATCTGATGCTATGGTATAAGGAAACTTCACCTAATCGTTGAGAACTTATATTCATGAGTAGTTAAGATTGTTGGTCACAATTATGTTAAGTAAATTCTTGGCATAAGTATCATGCGCTTTCATAGTTACGAATGCCTCGTCAACACCTATGATTTCCATAGAACCTAATGATCTTTGATTGTTTTTCTATTATGCGCTTTCATATAGAGAACTTTTAAGGAATAATTTGATTGCAATGCGCTAATTCCATTCAATTCAATGACCTAAGGGAAATCTGAGAGTTAATTTAAGCGTACCTAATTAACTTGGGGTGTTGAGGTTCATAATTCATTGAATAAGCAACTGGAGATTATATTGTATACAAGTATGCCATGTGTGGAGAAAAACCTCCTAGCTATCTCACCATCCACCTAATTCCATCAATTTCGTGCAAATCTACCTAGTTTACATTATTGTTTTGTTTGTTTGATTTTCGTCCAAAACCAAATCCCCAATTGTCTTAGAGTGTCTAATTGGTCCAAATATGTTTTAGATTGTGTTTTTAAGAGTTTTGAGTCAAGTTAGAACCAATTTTCGTCCAAGTTTGTGTTTAGGCTCAAAACTGCCCAGTTTGTGTTTTTAGGCAGTTTTGAGTGTTTCTAGCTTATTTTGAGTCTTGTGAACTTGTTTTGAGTCTTTTTAAGTTAAGTGTTTTAAAGGTTAGTTTTATTTCTTTGAGTTAGTTTAAAGTGTTTAGCAATCCCTCCTAATCCCCGGTGTAAGAATGATCCCTACTTATTTATATGCTACAATTGTCAAAAGAGGGTTAATTTGTTTGTTAAGTTAATTTTCACATCAAATTTTGGCGCCGTTGCCGGGGATTAGCAACTTTGCTAATCCATTGTTATTTCTTTTTGTTATTTTTTATGTGTTATTTATTTTAGTTTCTGACTTGTTTGTTTTCTTGTTTTTAGGCACTAGTTTATGACTCGGAGTTCTCAACCGGTTCATGCGTATATCTTAGACTTTGACGACAATTTTGAGCGAGCCTTGAGAAGAAAGAAGAATCAACAAGAGCCTCAACCACCTCAACCTGCACCTGAGCTTGAAGAGGACGAAATACAAGTGGGAGAGGAGGCCATGGCAAGGGTTTTTGAGGAAGAACAAGTTATGGCAGCCGACAACCGAACAATCAAGGAACTTTCCACTTCGGGATTGGACAATGCCATGCCGCTATGCATTCAATATCCAAGGGCAGCCCTAGACAAGACCGACGAGTTCGAATTAAAGTCTAGCTTATTGCACCATATTCCTAAGTTCCATGGGTTGTCCATGGAAGATCCTAATAAGCACTTGAAGGAATTTGAGGTTGTTTGCTCAAGTATGACCCCGATGAATGTTGATGGGAGCATTTTGAAGATGAAGGCTGATAGGAGCATATTTAGGCGACTTAGCTAGCTTGTTTTCATGCATTTATGTTGTTAGTTCATATTTATTGTCGTAGTTTAAGCTATTTTCGTGTGTTTTTAGGTTCATATGGCTAAGGAAGCAAAAAGGTGCATTTTGGAGCAAAATTGGGCTTGGAATGGATAGCATATGCTTGGAGCAAAAGGAATGGACGAAATTGAAGACCTAAAGGTGTGAGGATTCCTAATCACAAGAGGATTCCTAATCAAAAGAGGATTCCTAATCACAAGAGGATTCCTAATCATAGAAGGATTCCTACTTGAAGTAGGAAAGTTAAGCCAAGGTTTCCTATTTTGGTTTAACCTTTCCTAATCCTAAATATCCCTAAGTTCCAGCAACTTTGAAGGTACCTTATGTATTTTAGGACACAAACCAAAGATCCCTTGCACTATCCTAGTCCTTGCCGTATATATCCTTACCCTTACCCTTTTCTTCCAAAATCTGCCATATATCTTCTTTCCCCTTTTATTCTAGTCAATGTCGCAACTTTCCTTCCCTTTTCCATTGGGATTCTGATTTGTTACCCTTTTTCCTTGAGGATTTGGAGCTAAAAACCTTCCCAAATTAATTAAAGCCTTAACCTTTCTCCCTCTATATATACATAATCTGCTGCACATATTGGGGATTCTAGACATCCATACACATCCATTCGAATTATTCCTCATTCTCCCCATTCATTCAGCCATCATCCACCCTCTACCACCATCCAACCTATCCATCCATCACCATAATTCATACCCAAACACCCTTGTGCCGCAACAAAGAAGAAGAAAGAAGAGAGGAGAAACCTTGGACGTTTTGGCCATTCAAGCTTGGATTGTTGGAGCGTTTCTAGGTGTATTCAATCTTTGTTTTCAATGTTTAATTTATATTCTCTTTGTTTGGTTGTAAACATGAGGAGCTAAACTTGTTTTAGCTAGGGGAGACTTTGAAACCATGATTATATTTGCAATATGAATTGATTAATTCCAGTTGTGATTTCATAAATTGTGAATGCAATTTACTTAACCGTTTGATGGATAACTTATTCTTGTTTGTTGATTAAGGGTGCACACTTAATTTGCATGCTTGAATTTGGTGCTAGAATATAAGGGAGTTTCACATAATCGTTACAAACTTATATTCACAAGTAGTTAAGGTTGTTTTCACAATCATGTTAAGTAAATTCCTAGCATGAGTATCATGATGTCATAGTTACAAGTGCTTTGTCAATACTTATGATTTTCATAGAACGTAATGATCTTCGATTGTATCTCTATTATGATGTCATGTAGGGAACTTTTGAATAATGCTTTGGGTTGTCGTATGATGTCATCCAATCCAATAACTAAAGGAAAATCTGAGGGTTAATTAGTGATGTCACGGTTAATCTGGGGTGTTGAGGTTCATGGTTTATCGAAAAAGCAACTGGAAATCAATTTGTGTTTGAATGTATCATGTGTAGAAAAGAATCCTCTAGCTATCTAATCATCCATCGTTTTTCCCAAATTCGTCCAAATTGCATTGAAGTCTTTTAGTTACTTATTTTTCTCCTAAATTCGTCCAAAACCCAATCCCCTTTACTTACTTGTTTCAAATCTGTCCTAAAGTGTGTTTTTGAGTATTTTGAGTCAAAACCAATTCTATTTTCGTCCAAATTAAGTCCTAGAGTCTAAATTAAGTCTTTTGGATTGTTTTGTGTTGTTTTGAGTCTTTTGAGTTTGTTTTGAGTCATATAAGTTTAGTTAAGAGTCTTTGAGTTTGTTTAAGTGTTTTTAAGCATATTTTTGTATCTTTGAGTCAGTTTTCATTAGATTGGCAATCCCTCCTAATCCCCGGCCTAGAACGATCCCTACTTATATCTATACTACAATTGTCAAAAAGAGGGTTTAATTTGTGTGCTATTATATATCACATTAAAGGCTTTTCCCTTTTCTCTCTTGGAAAAGGCTAAAGATTGGTTGTATGAACTAGCCCCCGGAACTGTCACATCATGGGAAAGTATGAAACCGGCGTTTTTGGAGAAGTTTTTCCCAACTTCTCGAGTCATTCTTTTACGCAAAAGGATTAGTGGCATTCAGCAAAATCAAGGTGAATCATTTCCAACTTATTATGAACGTTTTAAAACTCTTGTTGCTTCATGTCCACAACACCAAATGAAGGAGGAGCTTCTTCTTCAATATTTCTACGAAGGGCTTCTACCAATTGAACGCCAAATGCTAGACGCCTCAGCGGGATGAGCTTTAGTGGACAAAACACCCATGGCCGCCAAGACTCTCATTGCCAACCGAGCATTGAATTTACAACAATATGAAGGCGTTGGACAAAGAGATACCCCACAACAACAAGTGAATGAGGTAAGTGCAATTTCTGAAATTCAATCTCAATTAGCTAATCTCACTATGCTTGTGTCTCAGGTTGTGTTGTTGAAGGATCCAAAATGCAAGGTACGGCCATATGTGGAGTGTGCTCTATGCAAGGACATCTCAATGATCAATGTCCTCAATTGATAGAGAATGGAGGATGGGAGAGTGCCCATGCTGTGGGGTACCAAAGTCCAAATCAACCAAGGAATGATCCATTCTCTAATACCTATAATCCCAGGTGGAGAGATCATCCAAATTTCAAATGGAGGGAGCCCTAACAACCCCAACAACAAAGCGCATTTAGGCAGCAACCTCCAGGATTCTACCAAAGGCCGTATGCACCCACACCACCCCAAGCACAACCTACACAACCCAAATCAGGTTCGTCGATAGATAATGATCAAATTTTTCAGTTACTAACTTCTATGGCGCAGGGAATGCAAAATAGGGGCAAAAAGGTTGATGAATTAGAAAAGCAAGTAGGGCAGATTGTGGAGTTCATGGGCCAATTCATAGAGCAAGGCAAGTTGCCTAGCTCGACCATCGTCAATCCAAAAGGAGGTTTTGAAACCGCTAAGGCTATCACCTTGAGAAGTGGCAAGGAAGTTGGAACTATCCCCGAACCAACCAAATCAAGTCAAAAAGAGGACGAAAAGTTGCTGCTCGAAGAGGAAAAATTGGACAAAGCCACGGCAAGGGTGGAACAAACCTTGCCGCAGGCCCCTAGTGCACCAAAACCATCCCAAACCACCAAGGTAAGTCCAAATTCGAATTTGTCTAGTTCTATTCCCCCAAATGTGCCTTTTCCTAGCAGGTTTATGCAATCTAAGACAGAGGAGGATGAAAATGACATCCTGGAGACATTTAGGAAGGTGCATGTCAATATCCCGCTCCTTGATGCAATAAAACAAATTCCAAAGTACGCTAAGTTTTTGAAGAAGATTTGTACAACAAGGAAACAGATTTGGGAAAAAGAGGTGGTACATGTAAGTGAGAATGTCTCTGCAATATTGCAAAGAAAGCTGCCACGTAAATGCAAAGATCCAGGTAGTTTCACTATCCCTTGTGTAATTGGTAATACAAGGTTCGAACATGCTATGCTAGATTTAGGTGCATTAATTAATGTCATGCCATACTCTATTTATGCATCTATGAATCTAGGAGAGCTTAAAAATGATGGTGTTATTATTCAATTAGCCGATTGATCTAATGCATACCCGAGAGGAGTATTGGAAGATGTTTTGGTGCAGGTAGACCACTTGATTTTTCCTGCAGATTTCTATGTGCTTAACATGGAGGATTCAACCAACTCTCCACCATCGCCACTCTTACTTGGACGACCTTTCATGAAAACAGCCCACACCAAGATTGACGTGGCCTGATGTGAAATATTATAACACTCAAATTAAAACCCTATGATTGTAGTATATGAAAGTAGGGATCGTTTTAGGCCGGGGATTAGAAGGGATGCTAATCAACACAATTAAGACTAAAAAAAACACTAAAATAGACTCTGTACACTCTAAACTAACTTAAAACACTCAAAACAGCAACAAACACTTAAAAAGACTCAATTTTAGACCTAACAAGTGTTTTGGACGAAAATAAACCTTAATTTGACTCAAAAGACTCAAAGAAAACAGATTTTGACTCAAATAACAAGACTAAATGAAAGGGGGATTGTTTTTGACGAATTTAAAACTTAAAACAAAAACTTTGTAGAAAATACTTTGGAAAAACGAATTTAAGTGAAATAAATGGGTGAAAGGCTAGTTAGAGGGTCCTTTTCCACACATGATATATGCATACAAACCAATTTCCAGTTATTTTTCCTTTAGACTATGAATGACAACACCCCAAGTTAGTTGCATCGCACAACTAACCATCAGATTTTCCTTATTTCATTGAATTAGATGGAATACACATCTAAACCAAATTATCTTTCTCAAGTTCCCTATATTGAACGCATGATAAAGATACATATCAAAAGCCATTAAGTTTTGTGAAAATCATAAGCATTGACAAGGCATTCATCACTATGAAACGCATGAGATTCATACCAAGGATTTACTTAACACGATTGTGACTAGCAACCTCCACTACTTGTGAATATAAGTGAATAACTCTTACGTGAAACCCCCTTATACTCTAGCATCAAATTCATGCATGCAAATTAAGTGTCGACTCCCAACCCACATACATAAACAAGTTTTAATAACTTAGATAAGCAAATCACATTCATGCCTTAAGAAACAATAACTGGACGTAATCAGTTCATATAAAACATATAATCATGGCTTCGAATTCACCTCCAACTAAAAAGAAATTAGTTCCACATGTTCGCACAACAAAGATAATTAAACTTAAACATTAAAAACAAAGATAGAATACACCTAGAAACACTCCAGGTGGCTCCTTCTTCCTTCCTTGCTGCCAACAATGGGGATTTGTGTGAATTTAGGCTCTTGAGGTGTGGTGGATGGTGTGGTGTGAATTTGTGGTAGAGGGTGGTGGTTTTTAAGTGTTGTGGCATCAAGTATTTATAGGGTGAAGGGGAGGCACGAATTTGGGCTGAAAAGGAGAGGAATTAGGACTCCAAATCGCCAAAGAACAAGGATACTTTCAATTAGATTCCAAGGAGGACAAGGAATGGTCCTTGTGGCAGATTCTAGAACCTCTAGAAGGGTTACATGTGGCATAAACTTAATGCACGAAAATAGGGCTTCTAGAACTTGATATTTAGGTGATTTAATGTGAAAAGGAGTCCTCTTTGAAGTTGGAATTAAGGTAGCAAAAGATTAGAATAGGATAAGATAAGATAAGATTGGATAAGGTTTGGATAAGACAAGTAAATTTGGATAAGGTTCCTTATTTCTTGCTCTTTCCTTATCTTCTTTGCATTTGGACTTCTTTCGCCAGATTTTTAGCCTTTCCTAGCATCTCTTGACTTCAATTTCGTCCATCCACATTGCTCCATAGTTAAGCTATCCAATCCATGCCCAAAACTGCTCCAAATAGTCTCAAAATGCACTTTCTTGCTCCTTTTGCCATTAGGACCTAAAAACATACGAAAATAGCTTAAAAGACTAAAATAGATAGTAATTAAGTAACTAAATGCAAGGAAACAACATAACTAAGTAGCATAAATATGCTCCTATCATGGCCAAGGGAGCCTTAACTATGGAATTTGGTGGTGATATGATTAACTTTAAAGTTTCTGAGTCCATTGAGAATCCTAATGATGTTCGTTCTTGTTTTGCCATTGGTATAATTAAAAATATAGGGCAGGAACGTTCATCACCAATCAAGAAGGACGTTTCTAGAACAACCATCGAGGAAGGAATTGGAGGGGTGATAGGAGCATATTTATGCGACTTAATTGGCTTGTTCTCGTGCATTTATGTTGTGTTTCTTTAGTTGTTTTAGTGTTTAAAGTCACTTTTGTGTGTTTTCAGAGTATAAAGCCAAAGTGTGCAAGAAGATGCAAATTGGAGTCTTTTGGAGCAAAAGAGGAATGAATGAGTTGAAGACTTGAAGAAATATGAATTCCTAATCGAAGATGGATTCCTACTCACATGAGGATTCCTAGAACAACAAGGATTCCTACTTGAAGTAGGAAAGTTAACCCTAAGTTTCCCATTTTGGTAACCTTTCCTATTCTTAAACGTCCGTATTTTCCAGCCACTTTGAAGGCCTTGTATGCACTTTAGGACACAAAACAAAGGCCCTAGACCCCTTAGGGACCTTTGCCGTGGGTTTCCCTTTCTCCCCATCCCTTGCCGTGCAAGGGGGGCAATTATGTCCTATTTTATGCACTTAAACACATGTCCCTTTCTAAATAAAACCTTAGCCGCACATTGCAGCCAATTCCCTTCTAATTTCTGATTTAATTTCCTAATTCTAGAAGCCTTTGACTTAATTTTAGTTAACCAAAATAAGCTAGGGTTTTAATTTCTGAAACCCTATATATTCTAAGCCTAGCCGCACCCTAGCTTGATGCTATTAATTTTTCAACCACTTCCCACTCCCTTGCCGCAGCCACCATCACCCTAATACCTTCAATCCGCCACTCCTCCATCCATTCCAGTAACCTCCCATCTCTGCCGCAACCATTCCTCTACTCCAGCCACCATTCTACACCTCCATACACCACCCACACCCCTTGCCGCACCAATATATCATCCTAACTCCCTTCCTAAACCAAAATCACATCCAAAAACCTCTCTGCCGCAGCAAGGAGAAGAAGAAAGAGGAGCTTGACGTGTAGAAATTCAAAGTGGAATTGTTGGGCGTTTTAGGTGTAATCAATCTTTTGTTCTCTATGTTTAATTTCAATTTTGTTTCTCTTTCTGTGAACATGAGAGGCTAAATCCCTCGTTAGCTAGGGGGTGATTCAAAACCATGTTTATGCTTGCAATATAAATTGATTACCTTCAGTTGGAATTTCATGAGTTGTGGATTCAATTTGTTTAACTACTTGATTGATAACTTATTTGTGTATGTTTATTGAGAGTGCACGCTTAGTTTTCATGCATGAATATGATGCTAGAATATAAGTGAGTTTCACCTAATAGTTACAAACTTATATTCACAAGTAGTGGAGGTCGCTTATAAACGATCGCGTTAAATGAATTCTTGGCACTAGTTTCATGCTCATCATAGTAACAAATGCCTCGTCAACACTTATAGTTGTCATGTTGCTTAATGATCTTTGATTGTATCTTTATTGTGCTTTTCACGTAAAGGACATTTGGAGAATGTTTTGAATTGTTGTATGCGCTGTCCCATCCAATTCATTAACTTAAGGAGAACTTGAAGGTTAATTTAAGCGAACCTAATTAACCTGGGGTGTTGAGTTTCATGATTCATCGAAAGACCAACTAAAAATCATCTTGTATGCAAGTGTGACATGTGTGGAGAAGAACCTTCTAGCTAGCATTCCATCCATATTTTCATCAAATTCGTATTTACAATCTGTTTTAATTAAAATCTGTGCTCTTTGTTTTAATTTCGTCAAAACTAAATCCCCCTTTACTTTAGTGTTCAATCTAGTTAGAAAGTGTCTTAGTTTGTGTTTCTAAGTGTTTTGATTCAAGTTATAACCCAAATTCGTCCAAATTAGGTTAGGTGTTCAAAACTGCCCAGATGTGTTTTTCAGGCAGTTTTGAGTGTTTTGTTGCTGTTTTGAGTCTTTTGGTTTGTTTTAGTGTTTTAGTGGTTAGTTTTGCATTCTTTGAGTCTAGTTTAGTGTTTTTAACCTTTGTTTTACGTTTTTAAGTCAGTTTTCAAGTGATTTAGCAATCCCTCCTAATCCCCGGTTTAGAACGATCCCTACTTATACATATACTACAATTGTCAAAATAGGGTTTTAATTTGTGTGCTTATATATTTCGCATCAAGGGGAGCATAAGGAGCACGCCACTACCCTAAAAACACCCAATTTGGCCATGCCTAGTGATAAAATTGGCGAGATGGTGGCTGCCCTAGGGGCATTGCCACAACATCCTAGTAAGTCTCCAATTCCCATTTCAACTAATAGGTTGTTACCTTTTTTGGTGCAGGTACCCAGTCGATTTCAAGGTGGTGGGAGCATTTACATGGACTTTAGGAACCAAAACACCACAATCAGGGAGGATCACTATCCCCTTCCATTCATAGAGCCATACGATGAGAATTTCGAGGAGCATGTTATGGATGATGTACCCCTCCATGCCGTGGGTACTACTAGTGAAGCTTAGCATGGCGTCTTCATCTGGCTGAAAGACGTTAAAGCAAGCGCTTTTTGGGAGGCAACCCATGTATTCTACAAGGAGAAGATGGAACTTCCACTCCAAACCCAGATTTGCGTTTCTAAACCCTTCTCCTTGCTGTTTATTTTATCATGCTTAGTTGTTTATTATTTGGTTGCTTTTGTGTGAGTCTTTATGTGAAACATTGAGGACAATGTTTTGATTTAAGTGTTGGGGGGGGGGGGGGGTAAACAAGTGTTTTTATGCAAAATTCGTGGGATTCTATCACCTATCACTTCTAATGTTGTTTCTCACTGTTTTTAAGTGTTTTTAATGCATTTTGAGCTGTTTTGGTGTGTTTTGAAGTAAAAATCCGAAAATTTGAAAAAAATTGAAAAAAGTGTTTTGAAAAAGCCAAAAAGAGTTGTTTTAGTGTGTTTGTTTGCGTCTTAGGATACCTTCCAACACAATGATGAGGATTTGGTTTTTAATGCATGACTGTTAAAGAGAGTTACAAATATGGATGAAAATTTGATTTGCTCTTTGGTTTATGATTGGTTATAGTTATAGTTTACAAATTCACATGTAATCACAAAGGATAAAATCAGTTTTTGTAACATGCTTGAAGGAAGGAACTCAAACAAACGCTACATCCCTGAGAGACTTGAGCCTAAACGTTTATTTGGAGAGTTAGTAATCTATGCATTCTTGTTTTCTAAAGTCATTGCATGATCTCATTATTCTTTGCTTGGTTGCTACTTAGAAGGCGTTTCATCACTATAGTTCCAAATACTAGAACTCTTACCCATTTCATTCAAAGCATGAAATTGATTAGCATAACAAATAACAAGATGAAGTTGTTTAGTAGTCACCACCATAGCCAAAAAGCCGAATTGATAGAAGCATATTCATGCGACTTAAATGACTTGTTCTCGTACATTTACGTTATGTTTCTTTAGTTAGTTTAGTCCTTTATGCTTCTTTTGTGTGTTTTCAGGATAATAGACGTGTTTGACGAAAGGATGCATTGTGGAGTGTTTTGGAGCACTATTGGGCTAGGGATGGATAGCTTATGCTTGGAGCCCAAGTGTTGGATGAAATTGAAGGCCTTGTAAGCACTTGAGGACACAAAACAATGGCCCTAACCCAATTACATTCACCTTGCCTTGGGCTTAACACAAACACCATTCCTTGCCATGCAAGGGGGAGCAATTTGGGTCCATTTCATGTACTTAAACCCTAGCCCAATCCACAATCACTTCAAAGCCATGCAAAACCTTTCAACACCCTTTAATCATTCCCCTTTAAGTTATGATTTTATTTCCTAACCCTACATGTATTATTTATTAGCATCTTCACATGCATTCACACACACTTCACACAAACAAACAATTCAATACCGTGCATTTCCACAATCTCATTCAACACATGCATTCCCTTCACATTCACCCACATGCACATTCAATCATTCACTCATGCACCCTTTATTCTTTAATCCAATTTAGCCATTTAATCATTCAACCATGCATCACAAAACACCACTCATTGCACATACCTTCCCCCTCTAATTCACATGCAAAAACCACCAACACATGCACCCATCTACATTCACTTTCCTTTGCCGAGCACTTCCCTTTCATTTCAGCATTTCCCCTTTGCATTTCCACCTTCCCACTTCATCATTGCACCACAAATCAACACATGCACCCTTTAATTCATTTAACACATATAATCATTCAACCATGTCGTGGCCTACACACACATGCATCCTGAAATCCTTTTTGTCGTGCCTTCCCCTTAGATTTTCAGCAACTTCTCTTCATCATTGCACCACAAATCATTCAACAAATGCATCCATAATCATTTCTCCAACCTAGCATTCCCATTCTTTAATCCAATTTCAGCAAACACATGCTTTCCAATCTAGCATTCCCATCATAATTCCACCACCAATTCAGCCACAAAACATCATCATTGCACCACAACATTCCTCCTTTGCCGTGGCCTTCATTCCCATTTCCAGCATGCATTCACATGCATTTTCAGCACCTACACATCTCACTCACATGCACATTCACCCCTTTCTCTCCCTATAAAAACCCTTGCATTCATTCATTCAAGATCATCTCATTTCATACACAACACATTACAAACACATTCTCCCTTCCCTAGCCGTGAGCTTCCCATCTCTCCCTTATAATCCAAACACCATTCCTCTTCCATTTCAATCATTCCCCAATCCATTCAACACACCAACAACATCCCTTAGACCTTATGCTAGAATAAAGAGGAAGAGAAGAGGGCCTAAACGTTCATACAATTCAAGTTTGAGTTGTTGGAATGTTTAGGTGTTTCTTTGATTTCAATGTTTAATTTTAATTCTCTTTGTTTTGTATGAGGAACTAAACCCCCCCTTGGCTAGGGGGGGATTCTAAATATATGTTTATGCTTGTATTTTGATTTGATTACTTCCAATTGCGTTTCATAAGTTGTGGATTCAATTCGTTTAACCGTTTGATTGATAACTTATTTATGTACGTTTATTAAGAATGCGCGCTTAATTTTCATGCATGAATTTGACGCTAGAATATAAGTGAGTTTCACCTAATCGTTATGAACTTATATTCACAAGTAGTGGAGGTTGCTTATAAACAATCGCGTTAAATGAATTCTTGGCACGAGTTTCATGCTCATCATAGTAACGAATGCCTCGTCAACACTTATAGTTTTCATGATGCTTAATGATCTTTGATTGTATCTTTATTGTGCTTTTCACTTAAAGGACTTTTGGAGAATGATGTGAATTGCGTTGCGCTAACCCATCCAATTCATTAACTTAAGGAAAACTTGACGGTTAATTTAAGCGGACCTAATTGACCCGGGGCGTTGAGTTTCATGGTTTATTGAAATGCAATTGGAAATCGTTTTATTATGCAATTATAACATATGTGGAGGTGAACCCCTTAGCTAGCATTCATCCATTCTATTCCATCATCCATGAATTCTTTCTTCTTTTATTTTTGTTTTCATTAATTTCTTTTTAGTTAGAGGCGAATTTGAAGCCATGAACATATGTTGGTTATGATTTGATTTACTCCAGTTATGAATTCATGAACTTTAGATGTGGTTTACTTTTCTGTTTTGATTAAGAACTTGTTTATGTATGTGGGTTGAGGGTCGACACTTAATTTGCATGCCTAAACTTGATGCTAGGATATAAGGGAATTTCACCTAATCGTTATGAACTTATATTCATGAGTAGTAAAGATCGCTAGTCACGATTGTGTTTAGTAAACCCTAGGCGGGATTAACATGCGTATTCCATAGTTATGAATGCCTAGTCGATGTTTATGATTTCCGTTGAACTTAATGATCTTTGTTGAATGTCTCTATCATGCGTATTCCATGGTTAGGGACTTTGATTAAGAATAATTTGGTTGTAATGCGTATCCCATTCAATCCAATGAATCTAGGGAAATCTGAAAGTTAGTTTAAGAGGACCTAATTAACTTGGAGCATTGTCATTCATCGTTTGTTGAAGTCATAACTGGGAATCAAATTATATGTATATGTTCATGTGTGGATAAGGAACCCTCTAACTAGTTTATCATCATTTTATTTCATCCATTTCGTTTTTACATTCTGTTTTAATTAGAATCTGTGCATTTAGTTTAATTTCGTTCAAAACCTAAATCCCCCTTTACTTTATTGTCGAATTTAGTTAGAAATCAATTTATTTTATGTTTTAAAGCATTTTGAGTCTTTGGTTTGTCTTAGTGTTTTAAAGTTTAGTTTTGTATTCTTTGAGTCTAGCTTAGTGTTTTATATTGTTTTTACGTTTTTGAGTCAAATCCAAGTGATTAATAATCCCTCCTAATCCCCGGTCCAGAACGATCCCTACTTATACATATACTACAATTTGACGAAAAGAGGGTTTAATTTGTGCGCGTGTAAATCTCGCATCACGAATCCACCCATGTCATTTGTATTGTAGGATTAGCCCTTTTGAGCCTTATTTAGCCTATTTTCCTTGTTAACCACACCCCCCTTACCTAGCCTAGAATAGGACTTTCCATACCCTTGTTCTTGAAGTATAGTGGAGCATGACATGGAAGGAATTCCTTTTGAGTGATATTTGTGCAGAAAACAAGTGTGGGGGAAGGGATTTTGTGAGTGTGTGTGAGCCAAAGTCTTAAAGGAGGCACGGGAAAAAGGAAAAAAAAAAGAAAGAAAAAAATGTGAAAAAGAAGAGAAAGAAGACGAAAAGAAAAAAAAAAAGGAATTGAAAATAAGTGAGAATGAACTCACGTGTATTCATTGTTGAAGAAAGGGTCCAAAAAGTTGAATTTGACCCTAATTATTGCATGAATCTCCCCTTGTGTTTAAAAGGTAGTTTTCTGCACTCTAAAGGGAATTCTAAGTGCCTAATTCATTACTTTGCTCACTATTGCTTTAAGAACGTTTGTTTCCTCTACCTTTCCTTGTTAGCCAATACCTTAGCCCCGTTACAACCCTTTGACTTCTATCTTGATTGTTATGTGTTTCAATATGTGGAGTTTAGAATTGGTTTGAGCATACGGTATCCCTGGTTCTCGCGTCTAAGTAGTGACATTCCATTCATGAGATCATATACATGTCATTGTCATAATTCCAGAAAATGCTTTCCTTGTTATAGCATACGTGAGTATTCGTCTACATGTTTACATCAATCTTCTCACATATACCTAGTGTAGGGAGTGTAGTCAGAAAATCTGAGTGAAAATAGAGAGTATATACGGTGAGGAATTGAGGAAATTCTCTAAGGCATGTTACTACATTCAAAATGTTGTTTTAATTGATGAAATGAGAGCTAGTAAATGGTGACTATGATTAAGTATGCTCGAGGGTAAGCATTGCTTAAATCTATGTGAGTGGTGATCTTTGACATGTTATGTTTCATTGGAAATCCCTGAGGCAAAAGGTTGAAGGTTTAAATTATATGTTTTGTTTCTTTTATTTGTTTGTTTTGCTCGAGGACTTAGCTAGCTTATTCTTGTGCATTTGTGCTATTATTTCTTAGTTAATGGCGTATTACAACTCATTTTCGTGTGTTTGTAGGTCCAAAGGGTTAAAGTACCAAGAAAGTGCATTTTGGTGCATTTTGGAGCAGTTTTGGGCACTATGTGGATAGCTTGTATATGGGCTAACATGGATGGACGAACTTGGAGTTCAAGAGGCTAGAAATATGATGAGAAGAGGAAGGAACTAAGCTCAAGACAAAGTGGATAAGGAAGTGATGCGAGCATTATACGCATACAGATTAAACCCTATTTGTGACAATTGTAGTAATGATGTAAGTAGGGATCGTTCTAACCGGGGATTAACTAGGGATGCTAAACACTTGACTTAAATAAATAAAACTAACTTTTAAAACACTAAGACAAACTTAAAAGACTCAAAACAAGTTCAAAAGACTCCAAATACTTTAAAAACATAAAATAAGACAAATCAAATGATTAAGACTTAACAAAATAAGGGGGGGGAAGTTTGATTTGACGAAAATTGAAATAACAAAACAAGTTAATAAACTAAGCAAATTGTAAAACGAATAAACGTAAATATGAATGTGATGAAAATATGGATGATGGAATAGCCAAGGGGTTCTTCTCCACACATGTTACACTTGCAATACAAGATTGATTTTCGGTTGGTCTTTCGATAAATTATGAAACTCAATGCTCCAAGTTAATTAGGTTCGCTTAAATTAACTTTCAGATTTCCCTAGATTCATTGGATTGAATGGAATACGCATTACAACCAAATTATTCTTAATCAAAGTCCCTAACTATGGAATACGCATGATAGAGACATTCAACAAAGATCATTAAGTTCAACGGAAATCATAAACATCGACGAGGCATTCGTTACTATGGAATACGCATGAAACTTATGCCAAGAATTCGTTTAACGCGATTGTTTATAAGCAACCTCCACTACTTGTGAATATAAGTTCATAACGATTAGGTGAAACTCACTTATATTCTAGCGTCATATTCATGCATGAAAATTAAGCTTGCAATCTTAATGAACATACATAAATAATTTATCAATCAAACAGTTAAACGAATTGAATCCACAACTTATGAAATACCAACCAAAAGTAATCAATTCATATTGCAAATATAAACATAGTTTCGAATCACCCCCTAGCTAAAGGGGGTTTAGTTCCTCATAACTTTGAAATCAAAGAAACCCCTAAACATTCCAACAACTCAAACTTGAATTGTATGAACGTTTAGGCACTCTTCTCTTCCATTCTCATACGTACAAAACAAAGAGAATTAAATTTAAACTTTGAAATCAAAGAAACACCTAAAAATTCCAACAACTCAAACTTGAATTGTATGAACGTTTAGGCACTCTTTTCTTCCTCGTTGTTGTAGCACAAGGTCTAAGTGAGCTTTGGGGATTATGTGAAGTGTTTTGGAGGGATGGGAAGTGGTTGGATAGTGGCTGCAATGAAGGAGAAAAACTGCACAGAAAATGGAATGGGACTCACGGCAATGGAATGGTATTTGTGTTGTGTGAAGTGTTGTGAATGGAAATATGAGATATGAATTGAATGGGGAGTGAATGAATGAATGCTAGGGTATTTATAGGGGTGGTGGAGGGAACATATGGCTGTTTGTTTAAGCATTTGTGTGGAGGAATGATGGAAAAACAGCTAGGACACATGTGAAAACTGGAATTGCACAAGGGGAGCAAAGGGAACCCACGGCATGGATGGATTTGCATGTGTTTGGGAAGCTTTCTTGCTCATTTTCTGGATGCAATGATGAAGAGTTTAATAATTAATGCATGTAGGTGGTTGAAATGATGAAGAATGAGTGGTGGATGTGTGAATGATTGAATGTGCATGTGGGTGAATGTGAAGGGAATGCATGTGAGGATGCTGGAAATGCAATGGAACTCACGGCACAAAGGTTCTTTGGTGATGAATGTGGTTGATTTAATGGAGGAACAAGTGCATGTGTTGAATTAGTGGTGCATGTGATTAAAGATGGAGAAGGTGGTGTAATGATGAAGTGGAATGGCTGAAAATGCAAGGGGGAGTGAAGGCCACGGCAAAGGTGTTTTGGTGCATGTGTTGGCTGTTTTGTTTGTTGGTTAAAGCTTGTGTTTGCATGTGAATGTTGTTTGTGTTTTAAAGAATGAATGGTGGTGTAATAATGAAGTGTGATGAGTGATAAGTGTATGATATGTTGAGTGATAAGATAAGTGGTTATTGATATGTAGATGAATGAATGATATGATAAGTAATAAATATATGATATGTGGTGAGTGATAAGTGAATGGTTTGATAAGTGATAAATGAACTAGTTTAAAGGGCTAGGGTTTAAGTACATAGAATGGGCCTAAAATAGGTTGGTTTGTATGGCATAATGTGTTGTGTCTTCAAGTGCATACAAGGCCTTCAAATTCGTCCATCCTCTTGGCTCCATGGATAAGCTATCCAATCCATGCCCAAAAATGCTCCAAATGGCCTCAAAATGCACTTTCTTGCTCCCTAGGCCCTTAGAACCTGAAAACACACAAAAGAAGCATAAAGGACTAAAATAACGAGAGAAACATAACGTAAATGCACGAGAACAAGCCATTTAAGTCGCATGAATATGCTCCTATCAAATACCCCCACACTTAGCTTTTGCTAGTCCTCGAGCAAAACAGAATAAAAACAAATAAACAAAACGACACTAAACACGTAAAACACAACCTAAACCTTCCAACAACCGTCTTAGGGATTTCCAATGCACATGACATGTTAAAAATCATCATTCTCACAGATTTTAGTCATCTTCACACTTAAGTACATTTTTAATCATAGTCACCACATACTATTTCACAATTAAGCATTTAAAACCATGTTTTGAATGTAGTAACATGCCTTAGAGAATTTGCTCAAATCCTTACAAGATATGCACTCGTTTTTCACACAGATTGTGAGAAGATTGATGTAAACATGAAAGACTAGTATCTCACATATGTTATAACAAAGAAAGCATTTTCTGGATTTACGATAATGACATGAATATGATCTCATGAATGGAATGCTACTACTTAGAATGAGAACCAGTGATTCCATAAGCTCATATCAATTTCAAACTCCGCAAATTGAAACACATAACACTCAAGATAGAAGTTGAGGGATGTAACGGGGCTAAGGGTAATGGTTTAACAAAGAAAGGTAGAGTACACAAACGTTCTTAAAGCAATAGTGAGAAAAGTATTGAATTAGGCACTTAGAATTCCCTTTAGAACGCAGAAGTTAACTTTTAACACCCAAGGGGAAGTCACAAAACTTAGGGCCATATTCAAACTTTTTGGGCCCTTTCATCAACAATCACACTTGTGAGTCCATTCTCACTTATTTTCACTTTTCTTTTTTTTTTTTTTTTTTTTTTTTCTTTTTTTTTTTTCGTGCCTCCTTTAAGACTTAGGCACATACATACACACAAAAATCCCTTCCCCCACAATTATTTTCTGCAACATATTAATAAAAAGGAATTCAATTAAGTCATGCTCACTATCTTTCAAGAACAAAGGGTACGGATGGTCCTACTCTAGGCCAGGTAAGGGGTGATGTGGTTAGCAAAGAAAATAGGCTAAACGCGGCTCAACGGGGTTAAAACTTACAACAAATACGAAATATGGGAAGTAAGGCTATTTGGTTATGGTGGCAACTACACAACTTCATCTTGATATATGTTATGCAATTCAATGTCATGCTTTGAATGAAACGGATATAAGTTCTGGCATTTAGTTCTATCATGATACAATTGCATCCTAAGTAGCAACCAAGCAAGGAATAATGAGATCATGCAACAACTTTAGAAAACACAGAATCACAGAAAATAACTCTCCAAAGAAGGTAATGGCTCGAGTCTCACAGGGTTGTAGCGTTTGTTTGAATTCCTTCCTTCAAGCATGTTACAAAAACGAATTTTTCTTTTATGATTGCATGTGAAGTCATACATTATAACCATAACCAAGCATATACCAAGAGTAAATCAAACTTTTCTCTATGTTAATAACTCTTTTTAACCGTCATGCAATTACAAACCAAATCCTTATCATTGTGTTGGAAGGTACCCTAAGACAAAAAAAAACGACTCAAAACACTCTTTTTAGGTTTTTCAAAACAATTTTTCAAATTTTTATGTGCTTTTCGGAGTTATAAAAACAAAACATACTAAAACACTCTAAAACAACTTAAAAACACCTTAAAACAGCAAGGAACAATATTTGAAGTTATGGGTGATAAAATCCCACGAATTTGCATTAACAACATTAGTTACCCCCCCACACTTAAATCAAACATTGTCCTCAATGTTTTAAGCATAGATTCACACAAAACATAAGTAAATACACAAAAAAAAAACACTTAAACATACTAAACATGGCAGAATGTAATTAACAAAGAGAAGAGTTTAGAGACGCAAATCTGGTTATAGAGTGTAAATTCCATCTTCTCCTTGGTAATTGCATTGAGGCTTTTGATCTTTGTGATTCCACATGCTTACTCTTGAACTGGTTTCTGCCCATCGTTGATTTTCCTTTGTGCTACTTCTTGAACTGGGCAGCATGATGGTTCTTTTGGTCTTCCCCGAAGGTCTGAGCTTTCCCCCTTTATCTGTTTCTTTGTTCAATCTTTGCAGGAGTGGTCCCTTCTCCGGAAGTGTATCAACCGTTGAAGATGACTACTCGAGAGCAACGCTAGGTAAGCAATCAGGAATAGGTTCCAGGCAGTTGGCTCCAGATCGGAAGACTGACTCCAAGTGCCGGCTGATTGCTTCTTTCACTTTGCCATGCGAGTAAGAACAAGGACAAAGAAGAAGACAGGGAAAGAGCATGATATGAGATACTTTTGCTTTTGACCTTTATGATATGAGATACCTTTGCTTTTGAAGAAGCGGTGCATGAATCAGCACATGCATTTCCTCCTGGGTCATCTTTACTCCAGGCATCTGGTATCATCTTTGGGGAAGAAGAAAATTTTGAGTAATTCAAAAGGCTTTGCTGGGAGTGCGCCCTCAGAGGTGAGAGAGAGTTGGTGGGCATTTTCTTCAAGTCTGCCTTGCCATAAGAGATGAAGGTCGACAAATATAGGGATTTTTTGAATAGAAAGTGGTGGTACTGCTCTTTTACCCTTTGTCGACAGACGTCTCTTCGATTTCTGAACGAACGGCTCTTCGATTTCTGCATGGCAAAAGTAGTCACGGGTGCGGCTCTTTTGACAAAGCTGCACGCGTTTTCTGAAAAGCAGAGAAAGCGTCGCCGAACTTTGCGCTTGTCGGCTAAAGACGTGTAATTGAGATGATGGCCTCCACGTGTTATCAGCTTTGTCAGATATCTTTTGACAAAGCTGAGCGCGTTTTCTGAAAAGCCGCGAATGCGTCGTCGAAATTTGCGGAGGAAAATCCGGATCTCTGAATCGGTGGACGCGTCGCCATGGCTTTTTATGGAGCTATCGATCACCCCAACAAATACACTCTGAAGAAATCCCATTCTTGAAAAATCGACTCCGGCCCTTTGAGAATTAATTCCATCCACCCCTTGAACACTTTTGAAAAATGGCAAACTCATCGAACCTTAGCTTGGAATTAAACCTTAGCAGTGATGCGGGCGCGCCGCGTCAAGGTAACGTATGGCGCCCTTCTTTCTTTTCTTCTAACGGTCCTCTCACAGGTGAAGACTCCGTGATGCAGGACGCCACAACAGCTACAATAGTAGCTAGGAACCTCCTCACTCCGAAAGATAGTAGGCTGCTGTCAGGACGGTCCGATGAGTTGGCCGTTCAAGAGTCCCTCGCACTTAGTGTTCAGTGTGCGAGTTCTGTGTCCAACATGGGCCAACGCCTGCTTGCCCGCTCCCGTCAGGTGGAATCATTGATGGCAGAGGTGGAAAGTCTCAAGCAGGAGATCCAGCAGCTGAAGTATGAGAATAGAAGTTTGCACGTGCTTGCAAACAACTATTCGACGGGCATGAAGAGGAAGCTTGATGAGCTGCAAGAGTCTGAAGGTCGGATTCACAGTGACCGTCAAAGGTTCTCGTCTTTCCTCCAGAGGCACCTTTTTCCTGGCTCATCCAGCGCTTGGCCAAGTATTGAGGCCTGGAATGCTCTATCTTCGATGCCTCCCGCTCCGATGCCTTCTGTTCCTACGCCTTCCGCTCCGATGCTTTCTGTTCCTACGCCTTCCGCTTCAAGAGTAAAGCCACGTAGTGGGGCCTCAAGCAAACAACCTTTGTGAAGCACCATCTTTCTTTGTTTAGCAGTGCCTATCAATAAATCAAACATTTTCTCAATGTTACAATCATAAACTCACACAATTAATAAACAAACAAACAATAACAACTAAACAACCTAACAAGGCAGAAACGAAATAGCAACAAAATGACTCAAATGACTCTAAAAACACATATTTTTGGGTTTTTTCAAAAGATCTTTTTTTTTTTTTTTTTTTTTTTTAAATTTTCGGAGTTTTATACCAAGACACTATAAAACACACTAAAACACTCTAAAATGCTTAAAACAGCAAGAAACAACATTCTAAGTGAAAGGTGAATAAATCCCACGAAATTCATGCAAATACAAATTGTTTACCCCCCCACACTTAAATCAAACTTTGTCCTCAATGTTTTAAGCAGAAAGTCACAACAGAGCAAGCAAATAAACAAATACGAGAAAGAAAGCAAAGTAAAGGCAGTAAAGAAAAAGAAAGGAATAAAAATAAGTCTCTTAAAGGGGTTTCCAAGTTCTTCTCTAATCGGATGCATGGGTTGCCTCCCACGAAGCGCTTTCTTTTACGTCTTGCAGCCGGACGGTACCTCCGTTTAAGCTTGACTAGGTTCCACGGCATGGAGGGGTACCTCCTCCACGACATGCTCCTCAAACATCTCGTAATAGGGCTTCAATCGATGCCCATTCACTTTGAATTCTTGCTGCGTCCTTGAACTTTTGATTTGCACTGCACCATGAGGGAAAATATTAGTAACAACAAACGGGCCAATCCATTTAGAACGCAACTTACCAGGAAACAAACGTAGGCGAGAGTTGAAAAGTAACACTTTCTGCCCAACTGTGAAGGTCTTGGTTCGAATCATTTTATCATGGAATGCTTTGGTCTTGGCCTTGTACATCCGGGCATTCTCATAGGCTTCATTCCGAATCTCCTCAAGTTCATTCAATTGGAGCTTCCTATGAACTCCCGCTGCATCTATGTCCATGTTGAAAGTCTTCACGGCCCAATGTGCCTTGTGCTCTAACTCTACGGGCAAATGACATGGCTTACCATAGACGAGCCGAAAAGGTGACATCCCAATGGGTGTTTTGTATGCCGTACGATATGCCCACAGTGCATCATCTAAACGTAAGCTCCAATCCCTCCTTGTTGGTCCAACGGTCTTCTCCAAAATTTGTTTGATTTCTCGGTTAGACACCTCGGCTTGGCCATTTGTTTGAGGATGGTAAGGTGTGGAGACCTTATGGTTGACATGGTACTTTCTTAGCAACGCCTCAATGGTCCGATTGCAAAAGTGAGACCCTCCATCACTTATGATTACTCTCGGCATTCCAAACCTAGCAAAAATGTTAGTTTTCACGAAATCTGCAACCACCTTAGAATCGTTAGCACGGGTGGCTTTTGCTTCCACCCATTTAGAAACATAATCAACGGCTAGCAAGATATAAGTGAAACCATAAGATGGAGGGAAAGGGCCCATGAAATCAATGCCCCAAACATCAAAAATTTCAACATTAAAGACAGGGGTTTGCGGCATTTGGTCCTTGGTACCTATGTTACCCATTCGTTGGCAACGATCACAAGACATACAAAAGGTTCTAGCATCCCTAAATATAGTCGGCCAATAAAAACCACACTCTAAAACCTTGAGGGCAGTGCGTTGTGTGCCAAAATGACCACCACATGCATATGTGTGACAAAAGCTTAGAATTGAGTGAAATTCAGAATCATGCACACATCTACGTACAATTTGATCTAAGCAATACTTCCACAAATAAGGGTCATCCCAAACATAGAAACGTGCATCATTTTTAAGCTTATCACGTTGGTGCTTGTTTAGTTCATTTGGAATTTGTTTAGCCACCAAGTAATTCACTAAATCTGCATACCATGGTTCACTTACCTCAATGGAAAGCAGCTGCTCATCGGGAAAAGTTTCAGGGATAGGTACGGCATGTTCATGCTCCTCGTGGATCATTCGGCTTAAATGGTCAGCCACTACATTCTCGCTTCCTTTCTTATCCCGGATTTCAATATCAAATTCTTGAAGAAGAAGAATCCAACGGATAAGCCTCGGCTTTGCTTCCTTTTTCATGAGCAAGTACCTCAAAGCTGCATGATCAGAATAAACGATTACTTTAGTACCAATTAAATATGAACGGAATTTATCTAAAGCAAAAACCACAGCTAGAAGTTCTTTTTCCGTCGTGGAGTAATTCAATTGGGCATCATTGAGAGTCCGAGAGGCATAGTATATGACATGCGGCCGCTTGTCTCTTCTTTGTCCTAGAACAGCTCCTAATGCATAGTCGGATGCATCGCACATGAGCTCGAACGGAAGGCTCCAATCTGGAGGTACAATAATGGGGGCCGAGACTAGCTTCTCCTTGAGTTGGTTAAATGCCGAATTACACTCTTCATCAAACTTGAATGGCACATCTTTTTGAAGCAATCGGCAAAGAGGGTTGGACATCTTGGAGAAGTCCTTGATAAAACGCCTATAGAACCCTGCATGGCCAAGAAACGAACGTACCTCTCTAACCGAAGTAGGAGAGGGTAAGTGACGTACAAGGTCTATTTTTGATTTATCTACTTCAATTCCTTTTTCTGAAACAATATCTCCTAAAACTATACCTTGTTTCACCATAAAGTGACATTTCTCCCAATTCAAGACAAGGTTAGTTTCAACACATCGTTTCAAAATTAAGGTCAGATTATCCAAGCAATTATCAAATGAACTCCCAAATACACTGAAATCATCCATGAAAACCTCAATGATCTTTTCAACAAAATCGGAAAATATACTTACCATACACCTTTGGAAAGTGGCCGGTGCGTTGCATAAGCCAAATGGCATGCGACGATAAGCAAATGTTCCAAAGGGACATGTGAATGTGGTCTTCTCTTGATCATCCGGGGCTATCACAATTTGGTTATATCCAGAGTATCCATCAAGAAAACAGTAAAAAGCATGACCGGCTAACCTTTCGAGCATCTGGTCGATGAATGGCAAAGGAAAGTGATCTTTCCTAGTCATGGCATTTAGCTTCCGGTAATCGATACATACTCGCCATCCAGTCTGAATGCGTGTAGGTACGAGCTCATTCTCATCATTCTTGATAACAGTTACTCCGGACTTCTTGGGAACGACTTGAACTGGAGAGACCCAACGGCTATCAGAGATAGGGTAGATCACTCCGCAATCCAAAAGCTTGATTATTTCCTTCTTCACCACTTCCATCATCGGAGGGTTGAGACGGCGTTGAGCCTCTCGGGATGGCTTAGTCCCCTCCTCAAGAAGTATACGGTGCATGCATGTGGTAGGGCTTATTCCTTTAATGTCGGCCAAAGTCCACCCTATGGCCGTTTTGTGCTCTCGCAGCACCCTCATAAGCTTCTCCTCCTCCATTGCCGTGAGACTTGATGAAATGATGACGGGCAATGTTTCGCCTTCTCCCAAAAACACATACTTCAAATGGTCCGGCAACGGCTTAAGTTCAAGCGATGGTGCCTGAACAACAGAAGGTAGCATCTTAGTGGAAACTGAATTTGAAAGTGAGAGTGGAACCTTACCATATTGTTGTGGCAATGACTCAAGGGCTGCCACAACCTCAATTATTTCTTCACTAGAACCCATTGCAAAGAATTCCTCCTCCTTGCCGTGGCCTTGCATTGGCCCAAATCCTTCATTTTTGCGCTCTATGGCCTTAGTGATGGTTGTTTCCAGGGCGTCCTCGTTCAATTCTTCAAGGTATACCTGCGCCAAAGAATCGATAACATCAATGGAAAAACAAGAATGGTCATCAACGGGATATCTCATAGTTTCAGAAATATTAAAATCAATCACTTCCCCATCGAATTCCATTGTCAAGGTGCCTTTGTATACATCAATCTTCGTTCGGGCCGTCTTCATGAATGGCCTACCAAGGAGAATCGGCAAAGATGTAGAATGGGCTGAATCCTCCATGTCTAGGACGTAGAAATCAGCTGGAAAAATTAAATGGTTCACCTGCACAAGCACATCTTCCAAAACTCCTTTTGGATACGCGTTAGAACGATCGGCCAATTGTATAATTACACCATCTTGTTTTAATTCACCCAAATTCATAGATGCATAAATAGAATAAGGCATGACATTTATGGATGCACCTAAATCAAGCATGGCATGTTCAAAACGATTATGTCCAATCACACAAGGAATTGTGAAACTACCGGGGTCTTTGCACTTGGTAGGCAGTTTACGTTGCAAAACAGCGGACACATTCTCGCTTACCTTCACTACCTCTTTGTTTGCCCTTCTTCTCCTTGTATTGCATAGGTCCTTGAGGAATTTAGCATACTTTGGAACCTGTTTGATTGCATCGAGAAGCGGTATGTTCACTTGCACCTTCCGGAATGTTTCAAGAATGTCCTTCTCGCTTTCTTCCTTTTTTTCTTGCATGAACCTGCGAGGAAAAGGTACATTGGGCAGATTAGGACGTGAAGTACATGAATTTGAACTTAAATTACCTGATTTGGCCGAGTTAGGGTGATCTGCCTCAGGTTGTGTCGTCTCTTCATCTACTTTCTGGGCAGATTTGGGATTGTTTGGCTCAGTCCCAACTTCTTTTCCACCCCTTAGGGTGATGGCCTTGGCGGATTCGAATCCTCCCTTTGGATTGACTGTGGTTGAGCTATTAAGCTTTCCTTGCTCTCTAATCTGTCCAAGGAACTCAGAAATCTGCCCTATTTGTTTCTTCATATCCATCATCTCCTTCTCGTTATTTTCTATCCGGTTGTTTTGATTTTGCAACCCCTGCGAAATAGAGGTTAGTAATTGCATAGCTTGATTACTTTCCAAAGACGTACCTGAATGAGATGATGCCGAAGGTTGTTGGGATTGTTGGGGTGCATACGGCTTGGAATAAAAACCAGGGGGGTTTGGCCTAAATCCTCCTTGTTGGGCAGCTTGTTGTGGCTCCCTCCATTTGAAGTTTGGATGGTCTCTCCAACCTGGATTATATGTGTTAGAATATGGATCGTTCCTTGGTTGGTTTTGATTCCCATAGCCCATGGCATTGGCAGATTCCCACCCACCATTCTCGATTAGTTGAGGGCACTTGTCCGATGGATGCCCTTGAATTGAGCACACGCCACAAACTTGGTGTTCTTGTGCTTTTGGACCAATTACAACCTGAGAAACAAGAGAAGTAAGATTAGCAAGTTGTGATTGAATTTCAGAAATAGCACTCACCTCATTTACACTTTGTTGCCGTGGGGCTTCCCTTTGGCCCACTCCTTCATATTGTTGGGCGTTGAGCGCTCGGTTGGCTATGAGAATCTTGGCATCCCTTGGTGTTTTGTCCACCAATGCTCCTCCCGCTGATGCATCAAGCATTTGACGTTCGATAGGAAGGAGGCCCTCATAGAAATATTGAAGGAGAAGTTCCTCCTTCATTTGATGTTGAGGACATGAAGCTACAAGGCCCTTGAAGCGCTCATAATAAGCCGGGAATGTCTCACCATGATTCTGTTGAATACCACTAATTTTCTTCCGTAGGAGAATCACTCTCGAAGTAGGGAAGAATTTTTCCAAGAAAGCACACTTCATACTCTCCCACGAAGTCACAGTTCCCGGGGCTAGTTCGTAGAGCCAATCTTTGGCCTTGTCCATAAGTGAAAATGGAAAGGCCTTCATCTTCAATATACTCCCATCCACATTGACGGGGGTCATGCTCGAACAAACCACCTCGAACTCCTTCAAGTGTTTGTTGGGGTCTTCCATAGACAAGCCATGGAACTTCGGAATATGGTGTAACAAACTGGATTTGAGTTCAAATTCATCAGTCTTGCCTTGGGCAGCCGCGGGGTATTGAATGCAAAGAGGGTCTGCATTGGCCAAACCCGAGGCCGAAAGCTCCTTGATGGTTCTATTATCTGCTGCCATGGCTTGTTCTTCTTCAAAAATTTGATCCGTGGGCTTTTCTTCTTCACCTACTTCGTCTTCTTCAAGCCCAGGTTGTGGTGGCGGTTGTGGTGGCGGTTGTGGTGGCGGTTGTGGTGGCTCTTGTTGACTCCTCGTTCTCCTCAAAGTGCGTTCAAAATCACCGTCAAAGTCGGAGATGTTCTCTATAATAGGACGAGAGCTACGAGTCATACACAGTACCTAAAAAACAAGGAAACAAACAAACTAAGAATCTGAAATAAGAATGCACGAAAAACAAAATATAAAAATAAAGACAAGGGATTAGCAACTTTGCTAATCCCCGGCAACGGCGCCAAAATTTGATGCGAGCATTATACGCATACAGATTAAACCCTATTTGTGACAATTGTAGTAATGATGTAAGTAGGGATCGTTCTAACCGGGGATTAACTAGGGATGCTAAACACTTGACTTAAATAAATAAAACTAACTTTTAAAACACTAAGACAAACTTAAAAGACTCAAAACAAGTTCAAAAGACTCCAAATACTTTAAAAACATAAAATAAGACAAATCAAATGATTAAGACTTAACAAAATAAGGGGGGGGGGGAAGTTTGATTTGACGAAAATTGAAATAACAAAACAAGTTAATAAACTAAGCAAATTGTAAAACGAATAAACGTAAATATGAATGTGATGAAAATATGGATGATGGAATAGCCAAGGGGTTCTTCTCCACACATGTTACACTTGCAATACAAGATTGATTTTCGGTTGGTCTTTCGATAAATTATGAAACTCAATGCTCCAAGTTAATTAGGTTCGCTTAAATTAACTTTCAGATTTCCCTAGATTCATTGGATTGAATGGAATACGCATTACAACCAAATTATTCTTAATCAAAGTCCCTAACTATGGAATACGCATGATAGAGACATTCAACAAAGATCATTAAGTTCAACGGAAATCATAAACATCGACGAGGCATTCGTTACTATGGAATACGCATGAAACTTATGCCAAGAATTCGTTTAACGCGATTGTTTATAAGCAACCTCCACTACTTGTGAATATAAGTTCATAACGATTAGGTGAAACTCACTTATATTCTAGCGTCATATTCATGCATGAAAATTAAGCTTGCAATCTTAATGAACATACATAAATAATTTATCAATCAAACAGTTAAACGAATTGAATCCACAACTTATGAAATACCAACCAAAAGTAATCAATTCATATTGCAAATATAAACATAGTTTCGAATCACCCCCTAGCTAAAGGGGGTTTAGTTCCTCATAACTTTGAAATCAAAGAAACCCCTAAACATTCCAACAACTCAAACTTGAATTGTATGAACGTTTATTCACTCTTCTCTTCCATTCTCATACGTACAAAACAAAGAGAATTAAATTTAAACTTTGAAATCAAAGAAACACCTAAAAATTCCAACAACTCAAACTTGAATTGTATGAACGTTTAGGCACTCTTTTCTTCCTCGTTGTTGTAGCACAAGGTCTAAGTGAGCTTTGGGGATTATGTGAAGTGTTTTGGAGGGATGGGAAGTGGTTGGATAGTGGCTGCAATGAAGGAGAAAAACTGCACAGAAAATGGAATGGGACTCACGGCAATGGAATGGTATTTGTGTTGTGTGAAGTGTTGTGAATGGAAATATGAGATATGAATTGAATGGGGAGTGAATGAATGAATGCTAGGGTATTTATAGGGGTGGTGGAGGGAACATATGGCTGTTTGTTTAAGCATTTGTGTGGAGGAATGATGGAAAAACAGCTAGGACACATGTGAAAACTGGAATTGCACAAGGGGAGCAAAGGGAACCCACGGCATGGATGGATTTGCATGTGTTTGGGAAGCTTTCTTGCTCATTTTCTGGATGCAATGATGAAGAGTTTAATAATTAATGCATGTAGGTGGTTGAAATGATGAAGAATGAGTGGTGGATGTGTGAATGATTGAATGTGCATGTGGGTGAATGTGAAGGGAATGCATGTGAGGATGCTGGAAATGCAATGGAACTCACGGCACAAAGGTTCTTTGGTGATGAATGTGGTTGATTTAATGGAGGAACAAGTGCATGTGTTGAATTAGTGGTGCATGTGATTAAAGATGGAGAAGGTGGTGTAATGATGAAGTGGAATGGCTGAAAATGCAAGGGGGAGTGAAGGCCACGGCAAAGGTGTTTTGGTGCATGTGTTGGCTGTTTTGTTTGTTGGTTAAAGCTTGTGTTTGCATGTGAATGTTGTTTGTGTTTTAAAGAATGAATGGTGGTGTAATAATGAAGTGTGATGAGTGATAAGTGTATGATATGTTGAGTGATAAGATAAGTGGTTATTGATATGTAGATGAATGAATGATATGATAAGTAATAAATATATGATATGTGGTGAGTGATAAGTGAATGGTTTGATAAGTGATAAATGAACTAGTTTAAAGGGCTAGGGTTTAAGTACATAGAATGGGCCTAAAATAGGTTGGTTTGTATGGCATAATGTGTTGTGTCTTCAAGTGCATACAAGGCCTTCAAATTCGTCCATCCTCTTGGCTCCATGGATAAGCTATCCAATCCATGCCCAAAAATGCTCCAAATGGCCTCAAAATGCACTTTCTTGCTCCCTAGGCCCTTAGAACCTGAAAACACACAAAAGAAGCATAAAGGACTAAAATAACGAGAGAAACATAACGTAAATGCACGAGAACAAGCCATTTAAGTCGCATGAATATGCTCCTATCAGGAAGTAGCTCAAAAGAGGAAACCTTATCCAAAACCTTATCCAAAAACCTTATCCAACATTATCCAAAACCTTATCTTATCTTATCCTATCCTAACCTAATCTTGTTCCACCTTAATCCTAGCTGCAAGCGGACCTAAAAACATGATTTCTAGAAGCCTTATCTAACCCTAAAAGGGTGCAACACCCTTCCCCCTTTTATTTCTTCTAGAAAACCCAAAATCAGCCACAAAACACCTAATTTCTAGAAGGCCCAATTTTGGACGAATTTCCTAAACCTTTTTCCCTTTGGATTCTGATTTATTAGGCCTCATTCCTTGTGGATTTGGGTTATATAAATCCTTTTATGAAACGAATTGGGCCAAACCCTCTCCTAAGTGGATTTAACTCACTTGTGCTAAACCCTAGGGCCCTAATCCAATAAATCTGCTAAGTGTAACCCTAATCTAATTAACCCTAGGACTATATAAACATATTTTCAGCCACAAATTCGTACCACCCCTTATGCTATGCAGAAAACACCTTGCCGCAACACCCTAGCCTCCATTCTTCATCCTCCATCCACTCCATACATCTCCATACACATCTGCCATAACCCTACCACCATAATCAACCATCCTCCATCCCTCTAAACAAGAGCACACCATCAAAAACCCCCAAATCCACCACACACACCTTGTGCCATTGCAAGGAGGAGGAAAAGGAGCCTAGCCGTGCATGCCATTCATCCTGGAATTGCTGAAACGTTTAGGTGTAATCTTTCTTATGATTTCAATGTTTAAATTCAATAATCTTTGCTTTGCAAGCATGAGGAACTAATCCCCTTTTGGCTAGGGGGAATTTCGAAACCATGGCTATATTTGCATGATGATTTGATTACTTTCAGTTGTGATTTCATGAATGGTGAATTCAATTTACTTATTTGTTTTAATTAAAACTTCTTTATGTATATGAATTGAGAGTGCACACTTGATTTGCATGCATAAATCTGATGCTAGGGTATAAGGAAACTTCACCTAATCGTTGGGAACTTATATTCATGAGTTGTTAAGATTGTTGGTCACAATTATGTTAAGTAAATTCTTGGCATAAGTATCATGCACTTTCATAGTTACGAATGCCTCGTCAACACCTATGATTTCCATAGAACCTAATGATCTTTGATTGTTTTTCTATTATGTGCTTTCATATAGAGAACTTTTAAGGAATAATTTGATTGCAATGCGCTAATTCCATTCAATTCAATGACCTAAGGGAAATCTGAGAGTTAAGTTAAGCGTACCTAATTAACTTGGGGTGTTGAGGTTCATAATTCATTGAATAAGCAACTGGAGATTATATTGTATGCAAGTATGCCATGTGTGGAGAAAAACCTCCTAGCTATCTCACCATCCACCTAATTCCATCAATTTCGTCCAAATCTGCCTAGTTTAAAGTCTTGTTTTGTTTATTTTATTTTCGTCCAAAAAGAAATCCCCAATTGTCTTAGAGTGTCTAATTGGTTCAAATATGTTTTAGATTGTGTTTTTAAGAGTTTTGAGTCAAGTTAGAACCAATTTTCGTCCAAGTTTGTGTTTAGGCTCAAAACTGCCCAGTTTGTTCCTGCCATACATCTATCCTTGACCCTAATACACTAAAAACCACTTCTCACACCCTAAAACCTTTGTGCCGCAGCCTAGCAAGGAAGAAGGAGAGGAGAAGAAGCCTTGGAGGTTTTTGCATTCAAGTTGGATTGTTGGAATGTTTTTAGGTGTAATCTATCTTTTGTTTTCAATGTTTAATTCAAATTTTCTTTGTTTTGCTGTGAACATGAGAGGCTAAATTTGTTTTAGCTAGGGGAAACTTTGAAACCATGATTATATTTGCAATATGAATTGATTAATTCCAGTTGTGAGTTCATAAATTGTGAATGCAATTTACTTAACCGTTTGATTAAGAACTTATTCTTGTATGTTGATTAAGGAGGCCTACTTAGTTTGCATGCTTGAATTTGATGCTAGAATATAAGGGAGTTTCACATAATTGTTACAAACTTATATTCACAAGTAGTAAAGGTTGCTTATCACAATCATGTTAAGTTAAATTCCTGGCATGAGTATCATGATGTCATAGTTACGAATGCCTTGTCAATACTTATGATTTTCACGAAACTTAATGATCTTTGCTTGTATCTCTATTATGCAGTTCATGTAGGGGACTTGGGAAGAATAATTTGGTTGCCGATGCATTGTCCATCCAATTAAATGATTTAAGGAAAATCTGAGGGTTATTTAGTGATGTCACGGTTAATCTAGGGTATTGAGGTTCATGGTTTATTGAAAAAGCAACTGGAAATCAATTTGTGTTCGAATGTATCATGCGTGGTGATAGGAGCATATTCATGCGACTTAAATGGCTTGTTCTTGTGCATTTACATTATGTTTCTTTAGTTATTTTAGTACTTTAAGCTATTTTCGTGTGTTTGTAGGTCCAAAGGGCTAAAGGAGCAAAAAGAGGCATTTTGGAGACTTTTGGAGCACTTTTGGGCTAAGGATGGATAGCTTATGCTTGGAGCCAAAGTGTTGGACGAAATTGAAGACCTAATTGAAGACCAAAATGTTGGAACCTTGTTCTCTTTAGTTCTAGGACATTTAAACCTTTCCTATATCCATTGCACATGCATTCCTTTAATCCACATTCACTCACCACAAACATTCCACATGCATTCATCAACATATCTAGTTGTCACTCACATGCATTTCCTTCATCATTTCCAACCCACATGTCCCTTTAATCATTCAAACATACACCCATTCACCACCAGAAATCATCCTTGCCGTGAGTTCCCATCAGATTTCCATCATATTCACATGCATTCCATCCTTTAAAACATTGCACATGCATCCATAATCATTCATTCCATCCAAGCCACATGCACTCCCTTTAATTAATTCATCATAGCTGTCAAAGCACATGCACATTCACCCTAATCATTCACACACAAGGGAGACACAAGGAAACACACGACAATGTCCTAAGGTTGCTAGGAATGTTGTTTTTGTGTTCTAAAATGCGTAGGAGTTTTCAATGATGCTCAAACATGAGGTCTTTTTAGGATTTAACTTTCCTACTTCAAGTCTTCAATTTCGTCCATCCTTTTGGCTCCAAGCATATGATATCCATTCCAATCTCTAATTTGCTCCAAAAGGCTCCAAAAGGCATCCTTTTGCATACTTTGCCCTTAGAACCTGAAAACACACAAAAGAAGCATAAAGAACTAAAATAACTAAAGAAACATAACGTAAATGTACGAGAACAAGCCATTTAAGTCGCATAAATATGCTCCTATCAAATACCCCCACACTTAGCTTTTGCTAGTCCTCGAGCAAAACAGAAAAACAAAACAAAAAGAACAAAACACAACCTACACCTTCCAACAATCGTATCAGGGACTTCCAATGCACATGACAAATTAAAAATCATTATTCTCACAGATTTGAGCCATCTTTACACTTAAGTACATTCTTACTCATAGTCACCACATACTAGTTCACAATTAAGCATTTAAAACCATGTTTTGAATGTAGTAACATGCCTTAGAGAATTCCCTCAATTTCTTACTAGATGTACTCTCGTTTTTCACACAGATTTTCTGACTACACACCCTACACTAGGTATATGTGAGAAGATTGATGTAATCATAAAAACAAACACTCACATATATGTATTTCAAAGGAAGCAATTTCTGGAGTTAATAAGCATGTTTAGATATGATCTCATGAATGGAATGCTACTACTTAGACGCGAGGACCAGTGATACCATATGCTCATACCAAGTTCAAACTCCACAAATTGAAATACACAACACTCAAGATAGAAGTCAAGGGTTGTAACGGGGCTTGGGGTATGTGGATAACAAAGAAGGGATATGGAAAACAAAGGTTTTTAAAGAAATAGTGAGCAAAGCATTTGAATCAACTTAGAATTCACTTTTGAATGAAAACTCAACTTTTGAACAAAAAGGGAGAATTTAGACAATTTACGCCCAGAATTGGTGTTTTGGAACCTTTCTTCAATCACTTATTCTTTCATTTTTTTTTTTTTTTTTTTTTTTAAGCTCTTTTTTCTTTCTTTCTTTCTTTTCTCTTTTTTTTTTTTTTTTTCTTTTTTTCTTTTGAATCTCAAAACATAAACACTTAAACATTCTCTCCCCCACACTTATTTTCTTTCATAATGTAACTCAAAAGGAATTCAATTAAGTCATGCTCACTATCTTTTAAGAACAAGGGTGGGGATTGTCCTAAACTAGGCTAGGTGAGGAAAATGTGGGTAAACAAAGAATAAAGGCTAAACAAGGCTCAACGGGGTTAAAACTTACAACATATACGAAGTATGGGAAGTAAGGCTATTTGGCTATGGTGGTGGTCACTACACAACTTCTTCTTGAATATGTGTTATGCAAATCAATAACATGCTTTGAATGAAATGGGCATGAGTTCTAGCATTTAGTTCTATCATGATACAATTGCATTCTAAGTAGCAACCAAGCAAGGAATAATGAGATCATGCAACAACTTTAGAAAATAAAGAATCACAGAAAATAACTCTCCAAAGAAAGTAATGGCTCGAGTCTCACAGGGATGTAGCGTTTGTTTGAGTTTCTTCCTTCAAGCATGTTACAAAAACGAATTTTTCTTTTATGATTGCATGTGAAGTCATACATTATAACCATAACCAAGCATATACCAAGAGTAAATCAAACTTTTCTCTATGTTTATAACTCTTTCTAACCGTCATGCAATTATAAACCAAATCCTTATCATTGTGTTGGAAGGTACCCTAAGACACAAACACACAAAAATGACTTTTAAAACAACTCTTTTTGGGTTTTTCAAAACAATTTTTCAAATTTTTATGGGATTTTCGAATTATAAAACAAAACACACTAAAACACTCTAAAACAACTTAAAAACACCTTAAAACAGCAAGGAACAACATTAGAAGTTATGGTGGATAAAACCCTACGAATTTGCATCAAAACACTTTAGTTACCCCCCCACACTTAAATCAAACATTGTCCTCAATGTTTTAAGCATAGATTCACACAAAACATAAGTAAACACACAAAAAGCAACTAAACATATTAAACATGGCATAATGTAATTAACAAAGAGAAGAGTTTAGGGACGCAAATCTGGTTATGGAGTGTAAATTCCCTCTTCTCCTTGGTGATTGCATTGAGGCTTTGATCTTTGTGATTCCACAGGCTTACTCTTGAACTGGTTTCTGCCCATCGTTGATTTTCCTTTGTGCTACTTCTTGAACTGGGCAGCAGGATGGTTCTTTTGGTTTCCCCCGAAGGTCTGAGCTTCCTCCTGTTATCTGTTTCTTTGTTCAATCTTTGCAGGAGTGGTCCCTTCTCTGGAAGTGTAACAACTGTTGAAGATGACTACTCGAGAGCAACGCTAGGTAAGCAATCAGGAATAGATTCCAGGCAGTTGGCTCCAGAACGGAAGACTGACTCCAAGCGCCGGCTGATTGCTTCTTTTACTTTGCCATGCGAGTAAGAACAAGGACAAAGAAAAAGACAGGGAAAGAGCATGATATGAGATACTTTTGCTTTTGACCTTGATGATATGAGATACCTTTGCTTTTGAAGAAGCGGTGAATGAATCAGCACATGTATTTGTTGTGCTGTTTCCTCCTGGGTCATCTGTACTCCAGATATCTGGTATCATCTTTGGGGAAGAAGAAAGAATTTAGTATTTCGAAAGGCTTTGCTAGGAGTGCACCCTCAGAGGTGAGGGAGAGTTGGGCATTTTCTTCAGGTTTGCCCTGCCATAAAAGACGAAGGTCGACATATATAGAGATAATAGCAAGTGGTGGTACTTTTTACCTTTGTCGACAAACGTTTTGATCCCGCAACTCCGGCTTTTTGAAATAGTGGCGCCTCTTCGATTTTTGAATACGCCTCTTCGATTTCTGAGCAGGCGCCCCTTCGATTTCTGAGCGATACGTGGTAGTGCAGATGCGGCTCCTTTTGACAAAGCTGCACGCGTCTTCTGAAAAGCAGAGAAAGCGTCGCCGAACTTTGCGCTTGTCGGCTAAAGATGTGTAGTTGTGATGATGGCCTCCACGTGTTGTCTGAAAAGAAGAAATCTTTTGACAAAGTTGAACGCGCCTTCTGAAAAGCCGAGAAAGCGTCGCCTAAATTACGCCGAAAATTCCGGCTTTTTGAATCGGTGGACGCGTCGCCTTGGCTTTTTTATTGAGCTATCGATCACCACAACAAACACACTCTGAAGATTTCCCATTCTTGAAAATTGACTCCGGCCCTTTGAAATTTACTCCATCCCTTTTCTTTGAACACTTTTGAAAAATGGCAAACTCATCGAACCTTAGCTTGGAATTGAGCCTTAGCAGTGATACGGGCGCGCCGCGCCAAGGTAACGTATGGCGCCCTTTGATGCGAGATTTACTTGACACTCAAATTAAACCCTCGTTTGACAATTGTAGTAGAATGGATAAGTGAGGGATCGTTCTAGACCGGGGATTAGGAGGGCTTGCTAAAACCTTCTAAATTGACTTAAAAACATAAAAACTAAATTAAAATACTCTTAACAAGACTACTATGACTCAGAATGGCTTTGAAAAACTCAAATTGTCTAAAACAATCAAATTGACTCAAATAGAAGCTAGAACTTGATTTAGACGAATTTGCAATTGTTTATCACTCCAAAAGCTTTAAAGATACACAAATAAAACAAATACGAATGATTAAGACTTTAACAAAATAGGGGGGGGAATTGTGGTTGGACGATATTAAATTAAAAAGACAGAATATAATTGAAGGCAAAATGTAAATATGAATGTGATGAAAATATGGATGATGGAATAGCTAAGGGGTTCTTCTCCACACATGTTACACTTGCAATACAAGATTGATTTTCGGTTGGTCTTTCGATAAATTATGAAACTCAATGCTCCATGTTAATTAGGTCCGCTTAAATTAACTTTCAAATTTCCCTAAATTCATTGGATTGAATGGAATACGCATTACAACCAAATTATTCTTAATCAAAGTCCCTAACTATGGAATACGCATGATAGAGACATTCAACAAAGATCATTAAGTTCAATGAAAATTATAAGTGTTGACGAGGCACTCGTTACTATGGAATACGCATGAAACTTATGCCAAGAATTCGTTTAACGCGATTGTTTATAAGCAACCTCCACTACTTGTGAATATAAGTTCATAACGATTAGGTGAAACTCACTTATATTCTATCGTCATATTCATGCATGAAAATTAAGCTTGCAATCTTAATGAACATACATAAATAATTTATCAATCAAACAGTTAAACGAATTGAATCCACAACTTATGAAATACCAACCAAAAGTAATCAATTCATATTGCAAATATAAACATAGTTTCGAATCACCCCCTAGCTAAAGGGGGTTTAGTTCCTCATAACTTTGAAATCAAAGAAACCCCTAAACATTCCAACAACTCAAACTTGAATTGTATGAACGTTTAGGCACTCTTCTCTTCCATTCTCATACGTACAAAACAAAGAGAATTAAATTTAAACTTTGAAATCAAAGAAACACCTAAAAATTCCAACAACTCAAACTTGAATTGTATGAACGTTTAGGCACTCTTTTCTTCCTCGTTGTTGTAGCACAAGGTCTAAGTGAGCTTTGGGGATTATGTGAAGTGTTTTGGAGGGATGGGAAGTGGTTGGATGGTGGCTGCAATGAAGGAGAAAAACTGCACAGAAAATGGAATGGGACTCACGGCAATGGAATGGTATTTGTGTTGTGTGAAGTGTTGTGAATGGAAATATGAGATATGAATTGAATGGGGAGTGAATGAATGAATGCTAGGGTATTTATAGGGGTGGTGGAGGGAACATATGGCTGTTTGTTTAAGCATTTGTGTGGAGGAATGATGGAAAAACAGCTAGGACACATGTGAAAACTGGAATTGCACAAGGGAAGCAAAGGGAACCCACGGCATGGATGGATTTGCATGTGTTTGGGAAGCTTTCTTGCTCATTTTCTGGATGCAATGATGAAGAGTTTAATAATTAATGCATGTAGGTGGTTGAAATGATGAAGAATGAGTGGTGGATGTGTGAATGATTGAATGTGCATGTGGGTGAATGTGAAGGGAATGCATGTGAGGATGCTGGAAATGCAATGGAACTCACGGCACAAAGGTTCTTTGGTGATGAATGTGGTTGATTTAATGGAGGAACAAGTGCATGTGATTAAAGATGGAGAAGGTGGTGTAATGATGAAGTGGAATGGCTGAAAATGCAAGGGGGAGTGAAGGCCACGGCAAAGGTGTTTTGGTGCATGTGTTGGCTGTTTTGTTTGTTGGTTAAAGCTTGTGTTTGCATGTGAATGTTGTTTGTGTTTTAAAGAATGAATGGTGGTGTAATAATGAAGTGTGATGAGTGATAAGTGTATGATATGTTGAGTGATAAGATAAGTGGTTATTGATATGTAGATGAATGAATGATATGATAAGTAATAAATATATGATATGTGGTGAGTGATAAGTGAATGGTTTGATAAGTGATAAATGAACTAGTTTAAAGGGCTAGGGTTTAAGTACATAGAATGGGCCTAAAATAGGTTGGTTTGTATGGCATAATGTGTTGTGTCTTCAAGTGCATACAAGGCCTTCAAATTCGTCCATCCTCTTGGCTCCATGGATAAGCTATCCAATCCATGCCCAAAAATGCTCCAAATGGCCTCAAAATGCACTTTCTTGCTCCCTAGGCCCTTAGAACCTGAAAACACACAAAAGAAGCATAAAGGACTAAAATAACGAGAGAAACATAACGTAAATGCACGAGAACAAGCCATTTAAGTCGCATGAATATACTCCTATCACCCTTCTTTCTTTTCTTCTAACGGTCCTCTTATAGGTGAAGACTCCGTGATGCAGGACGCCACAACAGCTACAATAGTAGCTAGGAACCTCCTCACTCCAAAAGATAGTAGGCTGCTGTCAGGACGGTCCGATGAGTTGGCCGTTCAAGAGTCCCTCGCACTTAGTGTTCAGTGTGCGAGCTCTGTGTCCAATATGGGCCAACGCCTGCTTGCCCGCTCCCGTCAGGTGGAATCATTGATGGCAGAGGTGGAAAGTCTCAAGCAAGAGATCAAGCAGCTGAAGTATGAGAATAGAAGTTTGCATGTGCTTGCAAACAACTATTCAACGGGCATGAAGAGGAAGCTTGATGAGCTGCAAGAATCCAATGGTCGAATGCAAAGTGACCGTCAAAGTGACCGTCAAAGGCTTTCGGCTTACTTCCAGAGGCACATTTTTCCTGGCTCGTCCAGCGTTTGGCCAAGTATTGGGGCCTGGAATGCTCTAGCTCCGATGCCTCCCGCTCCGATGCCTTCCGCTCCGATGCCTTCCGCTCCGATGCCTCCCGCTCCGATGCCTTCCGCTCCGATGCCTTCCGCTCCGAGAGTTTTGCCCAGTAGTGGGGCTTCAAGTAAACGCCCTTTGTGAAGGCTCCATCTTTCTTTGTTTAGCAGTGCCTATCAATAAACAAAACATTTTCTTAATGTTACAATCATAGATTCACACAATTAATAAACAAACAAACAATAACAACTAAACAACCTAACAAGGCAGAAACGAAATATCAACAAAGAGAAGAGTTTTTAGGAATCTGGAATTGGAGTGCTTTCTAAGTCTTCCTTTGTTAAATGCATGGGTTGCCTCCCAAGTAGCGCTTTCCTTTACGTCTTGCAGCCGGACGGTACCTCCGTTTAAGCTTGACTAGGTTCCACGGCATGGATGGGTACCTCCTCCACGACATGCTCCTCAAACGTCTCGTAATAGGGCTTCAATCGATGCCCATTCACTTTGAATTCTTGCTGCGTCCTTGAACTTTTGATTTGTACTGCACCATAAGGTAAAACGTTAGTAACAACAAACGGGCCAATCCATTTAGAACGCAACTTACCAGGAAACAAACGTAGGCGAGAGTTGAAAAGTAACACTTTCTGCCCAACTGTGAAGGTCTTGGTTCGAATCATTTTATCATGGAATGCTTTGGTCTTGGCTTTGTACATCCGGGCATTCTCATAGGCCTCATTCCGAATCTCCTCAAGTTCATTCAATTGGAGCTTCCTATGAACTCCCGCTGCATTTATGTCCATGTTGAAAGTCTTCACGGCCCAATGTGCCTTGTGCTCTAACTCTACGGGCAAATGACATGGCTTACCATAGACGAGCCGAAAAGGTGACATCCCAATGGGTGTTTTGTATGCCGTACGATATGCCCACAGTGCATCATCTAAACGTAAGCTCCAATCCCTCCTTGTTGGTCCAACGGTCTTCTCCAAAATTTGTTTGATTTCTCGGTTAGACACCTCGGCTTGGCCATTTGTTTGAGGATGGTAAGGTGTGGAGACCTTATGGTTGACATGGTACTTTCTTAGCAACGCCTCAATGGTCCGATTGCAAAAGTGAGACCCTCCATCACTTATGATTACTCTCGGCATTCCAAACCTAGCAAAAATGTTAGTTTTCACGAAATCTGCAACCACCTTAGAATCGTTAGTACGGGTGGCTTTTGCTTCCACCCATTTAGAAACATAATCAACGGCTAGCAAGATATAAGTGAAACCATAAGATGGAGGGAAAGGGCCCATGAAATCAATGCCCCAAACATCAAAAATTTCAACATTAAAGACAGGGGTTTGCGGCATTTGGTCCTTGGTACCTATGTTACCCATTCGTTGGCAACGATCACAAGACATACAAAAGGTTCTAGCATCCCTAAATATAGTCGGCCAATAAAAACCACACTCTAGAACCTTGAGGGCAGTGCGTTGTGTGCCAAAATGACCACCACATGCATATGTGTGACAAAAGCTTAGAATTGAGTGAAATTCAGAATCATGCACACATCTACGTACAATTTGATCTGAGCAATACTTCCACAAATAAGGGTCATCCCAAACATAGAAATGTGCATCATTTTTAAGCTTATCACGTTGGTGCTTGTTTAGTTCATTTGGAAATTGTTTAGCCACCAAGTAATTCACTAAATCTGCATACCATGGTTCACTTACCTCAATGGATAGCAGCTGCTCATCGGGGAAAGTTTCAGGGATAGGTACGGCATGTTCATGCTCCTCGTGGATCATTCGGCTTAAATGGTCAGCCACTACATTCTCGCTTCCTTTCTTATCCCGGATTTCAATATCAAATTCTTGAAGAAGAAGAATCCAACGGATAAGCCTCGGCTTTGCTTCCTTTTTCGTGAGCAAGTACCTCAAAGCTGCATGATCAGAATAAACGATTACTTTAGTACCAATTAAATATGAATGGAATTTATCTAAAGCAAAAACCACAGCTAGAAGTTCTTTTTCCGTCGTGGAGTAGTTCAATTGGGCATCATTGAGAGTCCGAGAGGCATAGTATATGGCATGCGGCCGCTTGTCTCTTCTTTGTCCTAGAACAGCTCCTAATGCATAGTCGGATGCATCGCACATGAGCTCGAACGGAAGGCTCCAATCTGGAGGTACAATAATGGGGGCCGAGACTAGCTTCTCCTTGAGTTGGTTAAATGCCGAATTACACTCCTCATCAAACTTGAATGGCACATCTTTTTGAAGCAATCGGCAAAGAGGTTTGGACATCTTGGAGAAGTCCTTGATAAAACGCCTATAGAACCCTGCATGGCCAAGAAACGAACGTACCTCTCTAACCGAAGTAGGAGAGGGTAAGTGACGTACAAGGTCTATTTTCGATTTATCTACTTCAATTCCTTTTTCTGAAACAATATGTCCTAAAACTATACCTTGTTTCACCATAAAGTGACATTTCTCCCAATTCAAGACAAGGTTAGTTTCAACACATCGTTTCAAAATTAAGGTCAGATTATCCAAGCAATTATCAAATGAACTCCCAAATACACTGAAATCATCCATGAAAACCTCAATGATCTTTTCAACAAAATCGGAAAATATACTTACCATACACCTTTGGAAAGTGGCCGGTGCGTTGCATAAGCCAAATGGCATGCGACGATAAGCAAATGTTCCAAAGGGACATGTGAATGTGGTCTTCTCTTGATCATCCGGGGCTATCACAATTTGGTTATATCCAGAGTATCCATCAAGAAAACAGTAAAAAGCATGACCGGCTAACCTTTCGAGCATCTGGTCGATGAATGGCAAAGGAAAGTGATCTTTCCTAGTCATGGCATTTAGCTTCCGGTAATCTCGCCATCCAGTCTGAATGCGTGTAGGCACGAGCTCATTCTCATCATTCTTGATAACAGTTACTCCGGACTTCTTGGGAACGACTTGAACTGGAGAGACCCAACGGCTATCGGAGATAGGGTAGATCACTCCGCAATCCAAAAGCTTGATTATTTCCTTCTTCACCACTTCCATCATCGGAGGGTTGAGACGGCGTTGAGCTTCTCGGGATGGCTTAGTCCCCTCCTCAAGAAGTATACGGTGCATGCATGTGGTAGGGCTTATTCCTTTAATGTCGGCCAAAGTCCACCCTATGGCCGTTTTGTGCTCTCGCAGCACCCTCACAAGCTTCTCCTCCTCCATTGCCGTGAGACTTGATGAAATGATGACGGGCAATGTTTTGCCTTTTCAGTGCATTGGGTTGCCTCCCAAGTAGCGCTTTCTTTTACGTCTTGCAGCCGGACGAAGAACCTAATGAATCCAGGATATGTTCACGAATCGGATGAGAACTCCGAGTCATAAACTAGTACCTAAAACAAGAAACAAAACAAGATTAAGAATCTGGAATAAAAACAAACAAAAATAAAACAATCCAAGGGATTAGCAAATTTTCTAATCCCCGGCAACGGCGCCAAAATTTGATGCGAGATTTATACGCACACAAATTAAACCCTCTTTTCGTCAAATTGTAATATATGTATAAGTAGGGATCGTTCTAGACCGGGGATTAGGAGGGATTGTTAACCACTTGAATTTGACTCAAAAACGTAAAATAACAATATGAAACACTATACTAGACTCAAAGAATGCAAAACTAAACTTTAAAACACTAAAACAAACCAAAAGACTCAAAACAGCACCAAAACACTCAAAACTGCCTAAAAATCACTTTCTGGGCAGTTTTGAGCACCTTGAGTACTTTGGACGAATTTGAGAAACAAAATGAATCAAAACACTTATAAACACAAACTAAATGTACTTCTAACTAATCTAACACTTTAAAAGAAATGGGAGATTGGTTTTGAATGAAACTTGAAATAAAAACAGAAACTTGGAAACAAACAGATTGTAAATTAAAGCATAAGGAAATGAAGTAAACACAAGATGAATGAATCAACAACTAATAAAATAAGATAGTACCAATGAAGATGAAGCTAGAGATTCGATTTCACCATTGCTAAGCCAAGTCCATGCTTGTTAAGTCAGATTATACTCATCCCTCTACTTATTTCTTGGGTTTGTTTCACTTAGATATGATCAGCCATATGATGTGTGGATTTGATCAAATGTCCCTAATCATGAACCTAATTGTGATGTGCAACTTTGGTTCCTAATCAAGAATATGTAGTGCATAAGAAACTTTCACAAAACCAAAGGGAACACTCGGCAGGATGTTTGCAAAACATTCCCTTCATTCATTCACATATCTACCAAAATTATGCATGATGTGTGCTTTAATCTTGGCTAAACAACCTGTGGTTAATTCAAATGATGATCAAGCACTAAAATTAACACACTAAGTCACAATTAAATCGGAGAATGAAGCAAGAAATAGATAGATTAAATGAGAATTCCGAATTAACTACATGGCAAACTTTGCAAGGCTACATCGAATCCCTAGAGGAGGATTAGTTACAATTCATGTTTGCAAAGGATTTAACATAAAAATATAAAACATGAACGAACATAGAATTAATAATAAGAAAGAACCCTTGAAGCAAAACTGATGTAGAATCAAAGAAACACTTAAACATTCCAACAACTCAAACTTGAATTGTATGAACGTTTAGGTCCTCTTATCTTCCTCTTCGTCGTAGCACAAGGTCTAAGGGATGTTGTTGGTGTGTTGAATGGATTGGGGAATTATGGAAATGGAAGGATGATGTTTGGATTGTAAGGGAGAGTCACGGCACAAAGGGGGGTTTATGGTCTACATTTCTGCAATGGATGAAGTGTATGAATGGAATGGATGGACTTTTGTGAAGGGCATGGCCCCAAGGGACCAATTTCTGTTGTGAAATGAATTGTGAATGAATGAGAATGAATGAATGAGTATTTATAGGTGAAATGGGGGGAACATGACAGCTAGGTTGCATGTGCTAATGTTTGTGTGTGCATGTGAAATCTGGAATTGCATGTGTGTTGACAGAAATGAAAGGGAATGCACGGTTTTAAGAGGATTTCTGGATGTGTGTTGAATGTGAAAGCATGTGCAATGAATGTGTGGTGCAATGATGAAGGAATAATCTGAAAATGCAAGGTGAAATGAAGTGGAATGACAATGGCATGTGGAATGGCTGGAAAGTGTATGAAACTCACGGCAATGATGGTGATTTTCTGGTGGTGAGTGGTAATGCAATGTGTTTGCATGTGAATTAAAGCTATGTGAATGATTAAGGTGAATGTGCATGAGTGCATGTGAAATCTGCCAAGATGCATGTGTTATGAAGTGGATTTTCTGATTGCATGTGGAATGAATGATTTCTTGGTGAGGGGATGCATGTGTTGATTAAAGGGGAAATGACAATCTGAAATGGGATAGCATGTGGGTGGAAATGCATGTGGGTGAATGTTTAAAGTGCATGTGCAATGCTTTAAAGGATGGAATGATGGAGGAACAATTGCATGTGAATGCATGGTGATAACATGTGCACGGTTTTGGTTGTAATGATGGCAGATTGTGAAAACATGTGAATGCATGTGTTTGATGAATGATAAGTGGTGAATGATAAGTGATATGATATGTGATGAATGATAAGTGATATGATATGTGATGAATGATAAGTGATATGATATGTGATGGGAGCATGTGTATGATTTTGGGAGAAAGGTGGAGATGCACGGCATAAGGGAATTGGAAAGGTTTAAATGTCCTAAAACTAAAGGGAACAAAGTTCCAACACTTTGGTCTTCAATTTCGTCCAACATTTTGGCACCAAGCATAAGCTATCCATCCTTAGCCCAAAAGTGCTCCAAAAGTCTCCAAAATGCATCTTTTTGCTCCTTTAGCCCTTTGGACCTACAAACACACGAAAATAGCTTAAAGGACTAAAATAACTAAAGAAACATAACGTAAATGCACGAGAACAAGCCATTTAAGTCGCATGAATATGCTCCTATCAAGTATCCATCAAGAAAACAGTAAAAAGCATGACCGGCTAACCTTTCGAGCATCTGGTCGATGAATGGCAAAGGAAAGTGATCTTTCCTAGTCATGGCATTTAGCTTCCGGTAATCTCGCCATCCAGTCTGAATGCGTGTAGGCACGAGCTCATTCTCATCATTCTTGATAACAGTTACTCCGGACTTCTTGGGAACGACTTGAACTGGAGAGACCCAACGGCTATCGGAGATAGGGTAGATCACTCCGCAATCCAAAAGCTTGATTATTTCCTTCTTCACCACTTCCATCATCGGAGGGTTGAGACGGCGTTGAGCTTCTCGGGATGGCTTAGTCCCCTCCTCAAGAAGTATACGGTGCATGCATGTGGTAGGGCTTATTCCTTTAATGTCGGCCAAAGTCCACCCTATGGCCGTTTTGTGCTCTCGCAGCACCCTCACAAGCTTCTCCTCCTCCATTGCCGTGAGACTTGATGAAATGATGACGGGCAATGTTTCGCCTTCTCCCAAAAACACATACTTCAAATGGTCCGGCAATGGCTTAAGTTCAAGCGATGGTGCCTGAACAACAGAAGGTAGCATCTTAGTGGAAATTGAATTTGAAAGTGAGAGTGGAACCTTACCATATTGTTGTGGCAATGACTCAAGGGCTGCCACAACCTCAATTATTTCTTCACTAGAACCCATTGCAAAGAATTCCTCCTCCTTGTCGTGGCCTTGCATTGGCCCAAATCCTTCATTTTTGCGCTCTATGGCCTTAGTGATGGTTGTTTCCAGGGCGTCCTCGTTCAATTCTTCAAGGTATACCTGCGCCAAAGAATCAATAACATCAATGGAAAAACAAGAATGGTCATCAACGGGATATCTCATAGTTTCAGAAATATTAAAATCAATCACTTCCCCATCGAATTCCATTGTCAAGGTGCCTTTGTATACATCAATCTTCGTTCGGGCCGTCTTCATGAATGGCCTACCAAGGAGAATCGGCAAAGATGTAGAATGGGCTGAATCCTCCATGTCTAGGACGTAGAAATCAGCCGGAAAAATTAAATGGTTCACCTGCACAAGCACATCTTCCAAAACTCCTTTTGGATACGCGTTAGAACGATCGGCCAATTGTATAATTACACCATCTTGTTTTAATTCACCCAAATCCATAGATGCATAAATAGAATAAGGCATGACATTTATGGATGCACCTAAATCAAGCATGGCATGTTCAAAACGATTATGTCCAATCACACAAGGAATCGTGAAACTACCGGGGTCTTTGCACTTGGTGGGCAGTTTACGTTGCAAAACAGCGGACACATTCTCGCTTACCTTCACTACCTCTTTGTTTGCTCTTCTTCTGTTTGTATTGCATAGGTCCTTGAGGAATTTAGCATACTTTGGAACCTGTTTGATTGCATCGAGAAGCGGTATGTTCACTTGCACCTTCCGGAACGTTTCAAGAATGTCCTTCTCGCTTTCTTCCTTTTTTTCTTGCATGAACCTGCGAGGAAAAGGTACATTGGGCAGATTAGGACGTGAAGTACATGAATTTGAACTTAAATTACCTGATTTGGCCGAGTTAGGGTGATTGGGGGCCTGCGGCATTGGGTTTTTCACCCTTGCCGTGGGTGAACTAGACACTGCCTCAGGTTGTGTCGTCTCTTCATCTACTTTCTGGGCAGATTTGGGATTGTTTGGCTCGGTCCCAACTTCTTTTCCACCCCTTAAGGTGATAGCTTTTGCAGATTCGAAGCCATCCTTTGGATTGACCACCGTAGTGCTTGGTAACTTACCATTCTCACGAAATTGTCCCAAAAATTCGGCCATTTGTCCCATTTGTTTCTTTAGTTCATTCACCTCCTTTGCTTGGTTCTGCATTCCCTGCGCCAATGTGGTTAATAATTGATATGTTTTATCATCATTCATAGACGTACCTGAGTTGGTTTGGGATGATTGTGCTTGAGGAGGTGGTTGTGGTGCCATTGGCCTTGGAAAGAAACCCGGAGGTTGTCGGAATCCACTTTGTTGGGCAGGTTGTTGTGCATCTCTCCATCTGAAATTTGGGTGATCTCTCCAACCTGGATTATATGTGTTAGAATATGGGTCGTTCCTTGGTTGGTTTTGATTTCCATAGCCCATGGCATTGGCAGATTCCCACCCTCCGTTCTCAATTAATTGAGGGCATGTCTCGGATGGATGCCCTTGAATGGAGCATACACCACAGATTGTAGTTCCTTGCGCTTTGGGGCCCTCCACAAACTGCGACAACATAGATGTAAGGTTAGCCATTTGGGATTGTAATTCGGAAATAGAACTTACCTCATTTACATGATGTGGCCGTGGGGCGTCTCTCTGCCCAACACCTTCATATTGTTGTGCATTTAGAGCACGGTTTGCAATTAGTGTCTTGGCTGCCATAGGTGTTTTGTCCACCAATGCACCTCCCGCCGAAGCATCGAGCATTTGCCTTTCAATGGGAAGAAGGCCCTCATAGAAGTATTGAAGGAGAAGCTCCTCCTTCATTTGATGTTGAGGACATGATGCAACAAGGGCTTTAAAACGCTCGTAGTATGCCGGAAAAGATTCTCCTTGACTTTGTTGGATTCCGCTAATTTTCTTCCTTAAGAGAATGACTTTTGAAGTAGGGAAGAACTTCTCCAAGAACGCTCTCTTCATGCTCTCCCAAGAAGTAACGGTCCCGGGTGCCAATTCATAAAGCCAATCCTTAGCCTTTTCCACAAGAGAGAATGGAAAAGCCTTTATCATCAGAATGTTCCCATCAACATTTATGGGTGTCATGCTCGAACAAACAACCTCGAACTCCTTGAGATGCTTGTTGGGATCTTCCATGGAAAGCCCATGGTATTTCGGAATGTGGTGCAACAAGCTTGACTTCAACTCGAATTCATCAGTCTTGCCTTGGGCAGCCTCAGGGTATTGAATGTAAAGAGGGGCTGCATTGGCCAAACCCGAGGCAGAAAGCTCTTTGATGGTTCGATTGTCCATGGCCATGGTTGGTACTTCTTCTTTAACCCAATCCGGGGCTTCCTCTTCTACTTCAGGTTCGGGACTAGGAGGATTAGACTCTTGCAATTTCTTGTTCCTTCTCAAAGTCCTCTCGAAATCACCGTCAAAGTCGGAGATATGCTCACGAACAGGTTGTGAGCTACGGGTCATAAACTAGTACCTACACACAAAAGTAAACAAGATAAATAACCAACTTAATAGACATGGCACAAAAACAAAACACATACACACGGTGCAAAAAAAAAAAATTAAAACAAAACAGAAACTAAACAATGTAAACAAGACTCGAGACAAGGGATTAGTAATTTTTGCCAATCCCCGGCAACGGCGCCAAAATTTGATGCGAGAATTATACGCACACAAACTAAACCCTATTTGTGACAATTGTAGTGATGATGTAAGTAGGGATCGTTCTAACCGGGGATTAACTAGGGATGCTAAACACTTGACTCAAATAAATAAAACTAACTTTTAAAACACTAAGACAAACTAAAAGACTCAAAACAAGTTCAAAAGACTCCAAATACTTAAAAACATAAAATAAGACAAATCAAATGATTAAGACTTAACAAAATAGGGGGGGGATTGTGGTTGGACGAGACTAAACTAAACGAACAGATTATAATTTAAAACAGATAGTAAAGATGAATGTGATGAAAATATGGATGATGGACTAGCTAAGGGGTTTTTCTCCACACATGTTACACTTGCATACAAGATTGATTTTCGGTTGGTCTTTCGATAAATTATGAAACTCAATGCTCCAAGTTAATTAGGTCCGCTTAAATTAACTTTCAGATTTCCCTAGATTCGTTGGATTGAATGGAATACGCATTACAACCAAATTATTCTTAATCAAAGTCCCTAACTATGGAATACGCATGATAGAGACATTCAACAAAGATCATTAAGTTCAACGGAAATCATAAACATTGACGAGGCATTCGTTACTATGGAATACGCATGAAACTTATGCCAAGAATTCGTTTAACGCGATTGTTTATAAGCAACCTCCACTACTTGTGAAGATAAGTTCGTAACTATTAGGTGAAACTCACTTATATTCTAGCGTCATATTCATTCAAACGGTTAAACAAATTGAATCCACAACTTATGAAATTCCAACCAAAAGTAATTAATTCATATTGCAAGCATAAACATGTATTTTGAATCACCCCCTAGCTAAAGGGGGGTTTAGTTCCTCATAACTTTGAAATCAAAGAAACACCTAAACATTCCAACAACTCAAACTTGAATTGTATGAACGTTTAAGCACTCTTCTCTTCCATTACAAAACAAAGAAAATTGAATTTAAACATTGAAATCAAAGAAACACCTAAACATTCCAACAACTCAAATTTGAATTGTATGAACGTTTAGGCACTCTTCTCTTCTTCGTTGTTGTAGCACAAGGTCTACGGTGAGTTTTTGGGGGATGAGGAGTGGTTGGAATGAAGAGAAAATATGCAGAAAATGAAGGGATATGCACGGCAAGAATGGAGGTGTTTGTGGTGTGTTGTGTATGAAAATGAGATGTGAATTGAATGGGGAATGAATGAATGAATGCAAGGGTATTTATAGGAGTAGTGGAGGGAACATATGGCTATGTCATTTGTAGGTGAAGTAGGTGGATGTTGTAGGTGAAGTAGGTGGATGTTGTAGGTGAGTAGGTGGATGTTGTAGGTGAAGTAGGTGGATGTTGTAGGTGAAGTAGGTGGATGTTGTAGGTGATTATGAGTGATAAGTGATAAGTGTATGATATGTTAAGTGATAAGTGAATGATTATGATAAGTGATAAATGAATGTATGATATGATAAGTGGTGAATGATATGTGGTGAATGATAAGTGGTAGTGTTTAAGTATTTAAAATAGGGAACAAAGCCCTTCCTTGCATGGCAAGGAAGGGAGACACAAGGAAACACACGACAATGTCCTAAGGTTGCTAGGAATGTTGTTTTTGTGTTCTAAAATGCGTAGGAGTTTTCAATGATGCTCAAACATGAGGTCTTTTTAGGATTTAACTTTCCTACTTCAAGTCTTCAATTTCGTCCATCCTTTTGGCTCCAAGCATATGATATCCATTCCAATCTCTAATTTGCTCCAAAAGGCTCCAAAAGGCATCCTTTTGCATACTTTGCCCTTAGAACCTGAAAACACACAAAAGAAGCATAAAGAACTAAAATAACTAAAGAAACATAACGTAAATGTACGAGAACAAGCCATTTAAGTCGCATAAATATGCTCCTATCACAACACTTATAATTTTCATAGAGCGTAATGATTCTTGCTTGTATCTCTTCTATGCATTCATGTTGAGGACTTGTGGGGAATGTTTTGAATTGTGTATGCGCTAACCCATCCAATTCAATAACGTTAGGAAGACTTGAAGGTTAATTAGTGCATCACGGTTAACTTGGGGTGTTGAGCATTCATGGTTTATTGAAATGCAATTGGAAATCATTTTATTATGCAAGTATAACATGTATGGAGATGAACCCCTTAGCTAGGTTCTCATCCATTCAATTTCATCACATTCATCATTACTTTCTGTTTTAATTTAGAATCTGTGCATTTTATTTAATTTCGTCAAATCTAATTCCCCCTTTACTTTAATGTCCAATTTAGTTAGAAAGTGTTTTAGTTTGTGTTTATAAGTGTTGTGATTCAATTTATTACATAAATTCGTCCAAATTCACCAAAGTGCTCAAAACTGCCCAGAAAGTGTTTTTAAGGCAGTTTTGAGTGTTTTGGGTGATGTTTGAGTCTTTTGGTTTGTTTTAATGTTTTAAGTGTTTAGTTTTACATTCTTTGAGTTAGTTTAGTGTTTTATATTGTGTTTTTAAGAGTCTTGAGTCAAGTTACAACTTAATTTCGTCCAAATTTGTGTTTGTGCTCAAATCTGCCCAGAAAGTGGTTTTTAGGCAGATTTGAGTGTGTTTGTGTTGTTTTGAGTCTTTTGGTTTGTCTTATTGTTTTAAAGTTTAGTTTTGCATTCTTTGAGTCTAGTATAGTGTTTCATATTGTTATTTTACGTTTTTGAGTCAAATCCAAGTGGTTAACAATCCCTCCTAATCCTCGGTTAAGAACGATCCCTACTTATACTTATACTACAATTGACAAAAAGAGGGTTTAATTTGTGCACGTATAAATCCCGCATCAAATTTTGGCGCCGTTGCCGGGGATTAGAAAATTTGCTAATTCCTTGGATTGTTTTATTTTCGTTTGTTTTTATTTTATTCCAGATTCTTAATCTTGTTTTGTTTCTTGTTCTAGGTACTAGTTTATGACTCGGAGTTCTCATCCGATTCGTGAACATATCCTGGAGTGATTGGGTTCTTCGTCCGGCTGCAAGACGTAAAAGAAAGCGCTACTTGGGAGGCAACCCAATGCACTGAATAAAACAAAGCATGTTCATAACAAAAAAAAAAAAAAAAAAAAAAAAAAAAAACATGGCAGAATGATGGAGCCTTCACAAAGGTTGTTTACGTGAACCCCTACCACGAGGCGTCGGAGCGGAAGGCATCGGAGCAGAAGGCATCGGAGCGGGAGGCATCGAAGAAGAAGCCTCAATACTTGGTGGAACGCTAGATGAGCCAGGAAAAATGTGCCTCTGGAAGAAAGCCGCAAGCATTTGACGGTCACTTTGACGGTCACTTTGCATTCGACCATTGGATTCTTGCAGCTCATCAAGCTTCCTCTTCATGCCCGATGAATAGTTATTTGCAAGCACATGCAAACTTCTATTCTCGTACTTAAGCAGTTTGATCTCTTGCTTAAGACTTTCCACCTCCGCCATCAACGATTCAACCTGACGGGAGCGTGCAAGTAGGCGTTGCCCCATGTTGGACACAGAGCCTGCACACTGAACGCTGAGAGCGAGGGACTCTTGAACGGCCACCTCATCGGTCCGTCCTGAAAGCAGCCGACTATCTTCAGGAGTAAGGAGGTTCCTAGCTACTATCGTAGCTGTTTGTGCGTCCTTCATCATGGAGTCCTCACCTGTAAGAGGACCATTAGAAGATAAAAAAGAAGGGCGCCATACATTACCTTGACGGGGCACAACCGGATCGCTGCTGAGACTCAAATCTAAGCAAAGGTTCGATGGGTTAGTCATTTTTCAAAGGTGTTCAAACAGAAGGGGTGGATGGAGTTAAATTTCAAAGGGCCGGAGACGATTTTCAAGAATGGGAAATCTTCAGAGTGTGCGTGTAGTGGTGATCGATACCGCTATAAAAAGCCAAGGCGACACGACCACCGATTCAAAAATCCGGATTTTCCTGCGTGAAGTTCGGCGACGCGTTCGCGGCTTTTCAGAAAACCCGTTCAACTTTGTCAAAAGTTCACGTGGAGGTCATCATCGCAGCTACACTTTTGCCGACAAACGTAAATTTCGGCGACGCTTTCTCTGCTTTTCAGAAAACGCGTGCGACTTTGTCAAAAGAGCTCTGACAGAGCCGCGTACGCACTACTACGTGTCGTTCAGAAATCAAAGGGGCGTCGTGCAGAAATCGAAGAGGCGTCCGTTCAGAAATCGAAGAGACGTTTGTCGACACGGGTGAAAGAACAGCACCACCACTTGCTATTAAGAAATCCCTATATATGTTGACCTTCGTCTCTTATAGCAAGGCAGACCTGAAGAAAATGCCCAACTCTCCCTCACCTCTGAGGGTTCACTCCCAGCAAAGCCTTTCGAAATACTCAATTCTTTCTTCTTCCCCAAAGATGATACCAGATGCCTGGAGTACAGATGACCCAGGAGGAAATGGCGGATTGAAGTGTGCTGATTCATTCACCGCTTCTTCAAAAGCAAAGGTATCTCATATCATCAAGGTCAAAAGCAAAAGTATCTCATATCATGCTCTTTCCCTGTCTTTTTCTTTGTCCTTGTTCTTACTCGCATGGCAAAGTGAAAGAAGCAATCAGCCGGCACTTGGAGTCAGTCTTCCGATCTGGATCCGACTGCCTGGAATTTATTCCTGATTGCTTACCTAGCATTGCTCTCGAGTAGTCATCTTCAACGGTTGATACATTTCCAGAGAAGGGACCACTCCTGCAAAGATTGAACAAAGAAACAGATAAAAGGGGAAAGCTCAGACCTCCGGGGGAGACCAAAAGAATCCTGCTGCCCAGTTCAAGAGTAGCACAAAGGAAAATCAACGATGGGCGGAAACCAGTTCAAGAGTAAGCCTGTGGAATCACAAAGATCAAAGCCTCAATGCAATCACCAAGGAGAAGAGGGAATTTACACTCCATAACCAGATTTGCGTCCCTAAACTCTTCTCTTTGTTAATTACATTATGCCATGTTTAGTATGTTTAAGTGCTTTTTGTGTGTTTACTTATGTTTTGTGTGAATCTATGCTTAAAACATTGAGGACAATGTTTGATTTAAGTGTGGGGGGGTAACTAATGTTGTTAATGCAAATTCGTGGGATTTTATCACCCATAACTTCAAATGTTGTTCCTTGCTGTTTTAAGGTGTTTTTAAGATGTTTTAGAGTGTTTTAGTATGTTTTGTTGTTATAACTCCGAAAATCACATAAAATTTTGAAAAACATGTTTTGAAAAACCTAAAAAGAGTGTTTTGAGTAGTTTTTGTGTGTTTGTGTCTTAGGGTACCTTCCAACACAATGATAAGGATTTGGTTTGTAATTGCATGACTGTTAAAAAGAGTTATAAACATAGAGAAAAGTTTGATTTACTCTTGGTATATGCTTGGTTATGGTTATAATGTATGACTTCACATGCAATCATAAAAGAAAAATTCGTTGTTGTAACATGCTTGAAGGAAGGAACTCAAACAAACGCTACAACCCTGTGAGACTCGAGCTATTACCTTCTTTGGAGAGTTATTTTCTGTGATTCTTTGTTTTCTAAAGTTGTTGCATGATCTCATTATTCCTTGCTTGGTTGCTACTTAGAATGCAATTGTATCATAATAGAACTAAATGCTAGAACTTATATCCGTTTCATTCAAAGCATGATATTGTTTGCATAACATACAATAAGATGAAGTTGTTAGTCAAGCCAAAGCCAAAAAGCCTATCCCTTTTCATATTTCTTATTTGTTGTAAGTTTTAACCCTTTTTAGCCTTTTTCAGCCTATTTTCTTTGTTAACCACATCACCCCTTACCTAGCTTAGAGTAGGACTTTCCCATACCCTTGTTCTCGAAGTATAGTGAAGCATGACTTAGAATGAACTCCTTTTGATCAATATATTGCAGAAAATAAGTGTGGGGGAAGATAATAGGGCACGGCCAAAGAATGAAATAAAGAAAAAAAAAAATTCGTGGAAAAATAAAAAGAAAATAGAAAAGTGTTGAAAAGAAAGAAAAATAGTTGAAAAATAAGTGAGAATGATCTCACAAGCATTGGTTATTGAAGGAAGGGTCCAAAAGAGTGAATTTGACCCTAATTGTGCATGAATCTTCCCTTGTGTTTAAAAGTTGATTTCTGCCATTAAAAGTGAGTTTAAGTGTCAATTTCATTACTTTGCTTCCTATTGCTTTAAGAACCTTTGTTTGTCCTTTGCTTTTCCTTGTTAGCCATTACCCTAAGCCCCATTACAACCCTCAACTTCTATCTTGATGTTATGTATTCAATATGTGGAGTTTGAATTTGGTATGAGCATATGGAATCACTGGTTCTCGTTCTAAGTAGTAGCTTTCCATTCATGAGATCATATTCATGTCATTGTCATAAATCCAGAAAATGCTTTCTTTGTTATAACATATGTGAGATACTAGTCTTTCATGTTCACATCAATCTCTCACATATAACTAGTGTAGGGTGTGTAGTCAGAAAATCTGTGTGAAAATAGAGTGCATTCTAGTAAGGAATTGAGGAAATTCTCTAAGGCATGTTACTACATTCGAAATGTGTTTTAAATGCTTAATTGTGAACTAGTATGTGGTGACTATGATTAAGAATGTATTTAAGTGTAAAGATGGCTAAAATCTGTGGGAATAATGATTTTTAACTTGTCATGTGCATTGGAAATCCGTAAGACGATTGTTGGAAGGTGTAGGTGGTGTTTTGTTCGTTTTGTCTAGTTTCGTGTTCTTTTGTTGTTTTGTTTTGCTCGAGGACTAGCAAAAGATAAGTGTGGGGGTATTTGATAGGAGCATATTCATGCGACTTAAATGGCTTGTTCTCGTGCATTTACGTTATGTTTCTTTAGTTATTTTAGTACTTTAAGCTATTTTCGTGTGTTTGTAGGTCCAAAGGGCTAAAGGAGCAAAAAGAGGCATTTTGGAGACTTTTGGAGCACTTTTGGGCTAAGGATGGATAGCTTATGCTTGGAGCCAAAGTGTTGGACGAAATTGAAGACCTAATTGAAGACCAAAGTGTTGGAACCTTGTTCTCTTTAGTTCTAGGACATTTAAACCTTTCCTATATCCATTGCACATGCATTCCTTTAATCCACATTCACTCACCACAAACATTCCACATGCATTCATCAACATATCTAGTTGTCACTCACATGCATTTCCTTCATCATTTCCAACCCACATGTCCCTTTAATCATTCAAACATACACCCATTCACCACCAGAAATCATCCTTGCCGTGAGTTCCTATCAGATTTCCATCATATTCACATGCATTCCATCCTTTAAAACATTGCACATGCATCCATAATCATTCATTCCATCCAAGCCACATGCACTCCCTTTAACTAATTCATCCTAGCTGTCAAAGCACATGCACATTCACCCTAATCATCCACATACACAACCTGCACATTCTCCTTGCATTTCAGCCATTTCACATGCATTCATCATCATCACTCTAGCTTTAATTCACATGCACATTCAACACTCCCATTTTCTCCCAAAACCGTGCACATGCAATCTCCATGCATTCACATGCACTTGTTCCTCCAACATTTCAGCCACATGCACTCCCATTCTCTCCCAAAACCGTGCACATGCATTCTCCTTGCATTTCCAGCCATTCCACATGCTATTTCAGCCACATGCCCTCATAATCATTCAACCAACTTTGCACATGCATTCATCATCATAACCTAGCTGTCATGTTCCCCCCATTTCACCTATAAATAAGCATCCATTGCATTCATTCTCATACACACTTCCATTTCAGAAATTCATCCATTGTACATACCACAAACACTTCCCCCATTGCCGTGAGTTTCTCCCTTATAATCCAAACACCACTCCTCTTCCATTTCCACCACTCCCCAAACCATTCACACCACCAAACCTCACCTTAGACCTTGTGCTACAACAACGAGGAAGAGAAGAGTGCCTAAACGTTCATACAATTCAAGTTTGAGTTGTTGGAATGTTTAGGTGTTTCTTTGATTTCAATGTTTAAATTCAATTCTCTTTGTTTTGTACGTATGAGGAATGGAAGAGAAGAGTGCCTAAACGTTCATACAATTCAAGTTTGAGTTGTTGGAATGTTTAGGTGTTTCTTTGATTTCAAAGTTATGAGGAACTAAACCCCCCTTGGTTAGGGGGTGATTCGAAATATATGTTTATGCTTTCATTTTGATTTGATTACTTCTAATTGCATTTCATAAGTTGTGGATTCAATTTGTTTAACCGTTTGATTGATAACTTATTTATGTATGTTTATTGAGAGTGCACGCTTAATTTTCATGCATGAATATGACGCTAGAATATAAGTGAGTTTCACCTAATAGTTACGAACTTATATTCACAAGTAGTGGAGGTTGCTTATAAACAATCGCGTTAAACAAATTCTTGGCACGAGTTTCATGCAATCCATAGTAACGAATGCCTCGTCAACACTTATAATTTTCATAGAGCGTAATGATTCTTGCTTGTATCTCTTCTATGCATTCATGTTGAGGACTTGTGGGGAATGTTTTGAATTGTGTATGCGCTAACCCATCCAATTCAATAACGTTAGGAAGACTTGAAGGTTAATTAGTGCATCACGGTTAACTTGGGGTGTTGAGCATTCATGGTTTATTGAAATGCAATTGGAAATCATTTTATTATGCAAGTATAACATGTATGGAGATGAACCCCTTAGCTAGGTTCCCATCCATTCAATTTCATCACATTCATCTTTACTTTCTGTTTTAATTTAGAATCTGTGCATTTTATTTAATTTCGTCAAATCTAATTCCCCCTTTACTTTAATGTCCAATTTAGTTAGAAAGTGTTTTAGTTTGTGTTTATAAGTGTTGTGATTCAATTTATTACATAAATTCGTCCAAATTCACCAAAGTGCTCAAAACTGCCCAGAAAGTGTTTGTAAGGCAGTTTTGAGTGTTTTGGGTGATGTTTGAGTCTTTTGGTTTGTTTTAATGTTTTAAGTGTTTAGTTTTACATTCTTTGAGTTAGTTTAGTGTTTTATATTGTGTTTTTAAGAGTCTTGAGTCAAGTTACAACTTAATTTCGTCCAAATTTGTGTTTGTGCTCAAATCTGCCCAGAAAGTGGTTTTTAGGCAGATTTGAGTGTGTTTGTGTTGTTTTGAGTCTTTTGGTTTGTCTTATTGTTTTAAAGTTTAGTTTTGCATTCTTTGAGTCTAGTATAGTGTTTCATATTGTTATTTTACGTTTTTGAGTCAAATCCAAGTGGTTAACAATCCCTCCTAATCCCCGGTTAAGAACGATCCCTACTTATACTTATACTACAATTGACAAAAAGAGGGTTTAATTTGTGCGCGTATAAATCCCGCATCACGTGGAAAAGAATCCTCTAGCTAGCTTATCACCCATAGTTTTCCCCAAATTCGTCCAAACTTTGTTTGAGTCTTTAGGTTACTTGTTTTTACTTTAAATTCGTCCAAAAACCTAATCCCTTTTTCTTTGTTGTGTCTAAATAGTTAGAATCTGTCCAATTTGTGTTTTTGAGTGTTTTGAGTCAAAACCAATTCTATTTTCATCCAAATCAAGTCCTAGAATCTAGTTTGAGTCTATTTGATTGTTTTGTATTGTCTTGAGTCTCTTTAGTTTGTGTTAAGTCATATAAGTTTAGTTAAGAGTCTTTTAGTTTATTTAAGTGTTTTCAAGCTTAGTTTTGTATTCTTGAGTCATTTTTTATTAGATTAGCAATCCCTCCTAATCCCTGGCCTAGAACGATCCCTACTTACATCTTTACCACAATTGTCAATAAGAGGGTTTCATTTGAGTGCTATTATTTATCACATCAAATTTTTGGCGCCGTTGCCGGGGATTAGTGATGTGGTAAATAATAGCACTCAAATTAAACCCTCTTATTGACAATTGTAGTAAAGATGTAAGTAGGGATCGTTCTAGGCCGGGGATTAGGAGGGATTGCTAATCTAATAAAAATTGACTTAAAGATACAAAAATATGCTTAAAAACACTTAAACAAACTCAAAGACTCTTAACTAAACTTATATGACTCAAAACAAACTCAAAAGAAACAACACAAAACAAAACAATTAAATAGACTCAAACTAGACTCTAGGACTTAATTTGGACGAAAATAGAATTGGTTTTGACTCAAAACCCTTAAAAACACACAATAGGACAGATTTGACACAACAAAGTAAAGGGGATTGGGTTTTTGACTAATTTAAGGTAAAAACAAGTAACTAAAAGACTTAAACAAAGTTTGGACGAATTTGGGGAAAAACTATGGATGATTAGCTAGCTAGAGGATTCTTTTCCACACATGATACATTTGAACACAAATTGATTTCCAGTTGCTTTCTCAATAAGCCATGAACCTCAACACCCCAAATTAACTGTGATATCACTAATTAACCTTCACATTTTCCTTTAGTTATTGGATTGGATGACATCATTCGACAACCCAAAGCATTCTTCAAAAGTTCCCTACATGACATCATAACAGAGATACAATCAAAGATCATTACGTTCTATGGAAATCATAAGCATTGACAAAGCATTCGTAACTATGACATCATGATACTCATGCTAGGAATTTAACTTAATATGATTGTGATAAACAACCTTAACTACTTGTGAATATAAGTTTGTAATGATCATGTGAAACTCCCTTATATTCTAGCATCAAATTCAAGCATGCAAAACTAAGTAGGCCCAAATTGCATTCACAATTTATGAAATGACAACTGGAATTAATCAATTCATATCACAAATATAATCATGGTTTCAAAACCTCCCCAAGCTAAAACGGGTTTAGCCTTTCATGTTCATAGCAAAACAAAGAAAACTTAAATTAAACATTGAAAACAAAAGATAGATTACACCTAAAAATGTTCCAACAATCCAACTTGAATGCAAAAACATCCAAGGCTTCTTCTCCTCTTCTTCTTCCTTGCTATGTTGTGGCACAAAGGTTTTAGGGATGATTTTGGACGTGTTTCTGGGTTAGGAATGGATTTGGATTGGTAAGGGAGTGCGGCAAAGTAGAGGAATGGTGTATGGATGTGTTGTTGAAGGTATGATGAAGGGAAGAGCACGGAATGGTGTAAGGAAGGGGATGAAAGCTACGGATTAAGGTGTGGAAGGGTGAATGATTGCTGGTTGTGTATATGAGTGAATTAGGGTTGTACATAGGTGCAGCATAGGGTTATATATTTGAGGGAAAGGATCTAAACTTATGTTAAATGGTTTAGGAAAGAATTAGACGCCAAATCCACAAGGAAAATGAGACTTGAAGTCAGAATCCCAAGGGAAAAGGGAAAGAAACCCACGGCAAGGAAGAATAGGAAAGGGAATGTGTTTTAAGGCTGAAATTAAGCAAGGATTTAGAATAGAATAGGAATGTAAGGTGCGGCATTGACTAGGATTAAAAAGGAATGTGATCTTGGGACACAAAATGAGGAAGAAACAATCCCCTTGCATGGCAAGGAGAGGAAACGGTAAGGTGGGTACAACAAGGGCTAGAATGGTGCAAGGAAGGTTTAGTTTGTGTCCCAAAATGCATAAGAGACCTTCAATGATGCTGGAACTTAGGGACATTTAGGATTAGGAAAGGTCAAACCAAAATAGGAAACCTTAGCTTAACTTTCCTACTTCAAGTAGGAAACCTTCTTTGATTAGGAATCCTAACATCTTTGAGTCTTCAATTTTGTCCATTCCTTTTGCTCCAATCATATGCTATGCACTCCAAGCCCAATTTTGCTCCAAAAGGCTCCAAAATGCACCTTCTTGCTACTTTAACCATATGGACCTACAAACACACGAAAATGGCTCAAAATACTAAAATAACTATGAAATAACAACATAAATGTAAGAAAACAAGCTAACTAAGTCGCCTAAATATGCTCCTATCAAATTCCCCCACACTTAGCTTTTGCTAGTCCTCGAGCAAAACAAAACTAACAAAACTAAAAAAACACAATCTAGACCTTACAAAATTTACCTCCGGGATTTCCAATGAACATGACACATTAAAGAACACTACTCCGACGGTTTTTAGTTCTCTTTACACTTGAGCAAACACTTAACCACAATTACCACTCACTAGTTCACATTTAATCAATTAAAACAACGTTTTGAAAGTAGTAACATGCCTTAGAGAATTCCCTCAATTCCTTACTAGATATACTCTCTATTTTCACACAGATTTTCTGACTATACTCCCTCCACTAAGTATATGTGAGAAGATTGATGTAAACATGTTGACTAGCACTCACATATGTTATAACAAAGAAAGCATTTTCTGGAATTATGACAATGACATGTATATGATCTCATGAATAAAATGCTACCACTTAGAATGAGAACCAGGGATTCCATATGCTCATACCAATTTCAAACTCCACATATTAAACACATAACATCAAGATAGAAGTTGAGGGTTGTATTGAGGTTAAGGTGTTGCCTAACAAAGAAAGGTAAAGGATAATCAAAGGTTCTTAAAGCAATAGGAAGCAAAGTAATGATATTGACACTTAAACTCACTTTTGATGGCAGAAATTAACTTTTAAACACAAGGGAAGATTCATGCAACATTTAGGGTCAAATTCAAACTTTTGGACCCTTTCTTCAACAACCAACACTTGTGAGTTCATTCTCACTTATTTCTCAACTCTTTTTCTTTCTTGTCGCAACTTTTCTCATTTTTTTTCTTTGTTTTTGATAGGAGCATATTTAGGTGATTTAGTTAGCTTGTTTTCTTACATTTATGTTGTTAGTTCTTAGTTATTTTAGTATTTTAAGCTATTTTCGTGTGTTTGTAGGTCCACATGGTTAAAGTAGCAAGAAAGTGCATTTTGGTGCATTTTGGAGCAGTTTTGGGCATTAAATGGATTGCATATGCTTGGAGCAAGATGGATGGACGAAATTGAAGTCCAAAGGAGCCTAGGAATCTGCTAAGGAGATGGAAGAAATTAATTCAAGACTTGGAAGAAAAGGAATCAACTACAAAGAAGTGAGGAATCAACTACAAAGAAGTGACTTAACTTTCCTAATCTTTTCCTACTGATAGGAGCATATTTAGGCGACTTACTTAGCTTGTTTTCGTGCATTTATGTTGTTAGTTCATAGTTGTTTTAGTAGTTTAAGCCATTTTCGTGTGTTTTTAGGTTCATATGGCTAAGGAAGCAAAAAGATGCATTTTGGAGCATTTTGGAGCAAAATTGGACTTGGAATGGATAGCTTATGTTTGGAGCAAAAGGAATGGACGAAATTGAAGACCTAATGAAGTGAGGATTCCTAATCACAAGAGGATTCCTAATCAAATGAGGAATCTTAGTCAAAGAAGGTTTCCTAGTTGAAGTAGGAAAGTTAAGCCAAGGTTTCCTATTTTGGTTTAATCTTTCCTAATCCTTAAAGACTCCATATTTCAGCAAGATCAAAGGCTCCTACCTATTCTAGGTCACAAAAACAACATCCCTTGCAACCTTAGGACATTGCCGTGTGTTCCCTTGTGTTTCCTTTCCTTGCCGTGCAAGGAAGGGCCTTGTTCCCTATTTTAACTACTTAAACACCTTCCTTTTTCATACCAATCTCAACCATAACTCACATACCCTTTTATATTCCTAAATCCTTGCCTAAATTCAGAAATAAATGACATTCCCTTTCTCTCTAACCTTTGCCGCAAGTCACATTCCTTTTCCTTTCAATTTCTGACTTTGTGTTTCCTATTCTTCAAAGATTTAGAATTAATTCCTTTCCTAAACTAAGTAATAAAGCCTTTAGGTCTTTTCTTCCTTATAAATACCTTTGTGCCACAACCTTATGGACGGAATCCCCCCTTCCACACAACCAGCCTTCATTCACAAATACACCCAGCCTTGTCGCAGCTTTCCATCCAAATTTCCACATCCTTCAACCTTCAAACCTTTGTCCAAACCACCCTACACCACCACTAAGCCTTGCCGCACCACCATACCTTCATAAACCCAACTTAAACCCAGAAACTCATCCATAAAACCACCTTAGCACTTGTGTCGTGACCTAGCAAAGAAGAGGAGAAAGAAGACGAAGCCCTGGACGTTTATGCATTCGAGTTGGAGTGTTGGAACGCTTCTAGGTGTAATCTATCTTTTGTTTTCAATGTTTAATTCTAATTTCCTTTGTTTTGTTATGAACATGAGAGGCTAAACTCGTTTTAGTCTAGGGATGCTTTAAAGCCATGATTATATTTATAATATGAGTTGATAAATTCCAGTTGTGATTCCATAAATTGTGAATGCAATTTACTTAACCGTTTGATGGATAACTTATTCTTGCATGTTGATTAGGGAGGCCTACTTAATTTGCATGCTTGAATTTGGTGCTAGAATATAAGGGTGTTTCACATAATCGTTACAAACTTATATTCACAAGTAGTTACGGTTGTTTTCACAATCATGTTAAGTAAATTCCTAGCATGCGTATCATGATGTCATAGTTACAAGTGCTTTGTCAATACATATGATTTCCATTGAACGTAATGATCTTTGATTGTATCTCTATTATGATGTCATGTAAGGGACTTTTGAAGAATGCTTTGGGTTGTCGTATGATGTCATCCAATCCAATAACTTAAGGGAAATCTGAGGGTTAATTAGTGATGTCACGGTTAATCTGGGGTATTGAGGTTCATGGTTTATTGGAAAAGCAACTGGAAATCAACTTATGTTTGAATGTATCATGTGTGGAGAAGTATCCCTTTGCTAGTTCATCATCCATTGGTTTTACTCAAATTCGTCCAAAAATCTGTTTTAAGTTTTAAGTTACTTGTTTTCTTTTAAATTCGTCCAAAAACAAATCCCCCTTTCTTACTTGTCCCAAATCTGTCCAAAAGTGTGTTTTAGAGTCTTTTGAGTCAAAACTAATTGTATTTTCGTCCAAATTAGTGTTAGGTGTTCAAAACTGCCCAGATTGTGTTTTTAAGGCAGTTTTGAGTGTTTTGTTGCTGTTTTGAGTCTTTTGGTTTGTTTTAGTGTTCTAGTGTTTAGTTTTGCATTCTTTGAGTCTAGTTTAGTGTTTTAACCTTTGTTTTACATTTTTGAGTCAGTTTTTAAGTGTTTTAGCAACCCCTACTAATCCCCGGTTTAGAACAATCCCTACTTATACATATACTACAATTGTCAAAAGAGGGTTTTAATTTGTGTGCTTATATAATTTGCATCACCTACCTAAGTTTCAGTTGCCAAAAAGGGTTCCTAATTAATTTAGGACACTTAAATATATGTCTAGAAGACTTAGTCCTACTTCCTAATCCATGCCTGATAGGAGCATATTTAAGTGATTTAGTTAGCTTGTTTTCTCACATTTATGTTGTTAGTTCTTAGTTATTTTAGTATTTTAAGCTATTTTCGTATGGTTGTAGGTCCAAATGGTTAAAGTGGCAAGAAAGTGCATTTTTGTGCATTTTGGAGCAGTTTTGGGCATTAAATGGATTGCACATGCTTGGAGCAATGTTGATGGACGAAATTGAAGTCCAAAGGAGTCTAGGAATCTGCTAAGAAGATGGAAGAAATTAATTCAAGACTTGGAAGAAAAGGAATCAACTACAAAGAAGGAAACATGAGTCAAACTTCCTTATTTTGACTTAACTTTCCTAATCTCTTCCTACCTAAGTTCCAGCAACTTTGAAAGGTTCCTAATTAATTTAGGACACTTAAATATATGTCTAGAAAACTTAGTCATACTTCCTAATCCATGCCGCACCTATCTTTTCTAGATTTCCCTTTTTATTGCAGCAAATCACATTCCCATTCTCTAAAACATTATTGCTGCAGCTTTCCCTTTCCCTTTTCCCAATTCCTTGCTGCATATTTTGTTTCCCTTTTTCCTCTTAGAATTCTGATTTGTTACCCTTTTTCCTTGAGGATTTGGAGCTAAAAACCTTCCCAAATTGATTACTTATTGCCCTAACCTTTCTTCCTCTATATATACATAATCTGCTGCACTTATGGGAGATTCTAGACAGCCATACACATCCATACGAATTTTCTCTCATTCTCTCCATTCATTCAGCCATCATCCACCCTCTACCACCATCCAACCTATCCATCCATCACCATAATTCATACCCAAACACCCTTGTGCCGCAACAAAGAAAGAGAAAGAAGAGAGGAGAAGCCTTGGACGTTTTGGCCATTCAAGCTTGGATTGTTGGAGCGTTGATGCGAGTATTATACGCACACAAATTAAACCCTCTTTTTGACAATTGTAGTATAAGTATAAGTAGGGATCGTTCTAGACCGGGGATTAGGAGGGATTGTTAATCACTTGGATTTGACTCAAAAACGTAAAAACACAATATAAAACACTAAACTATACTCAAAGAATGCGAAACTAAACTTTAAAACATTAAAACAAACCAAAAGACTCAAACATCACCCAAAACACTCAAAACTGCCTTAAAATCACTTTCTGGGCAGTTTTGAGCACTTTGGTGAATTTGGACGAATTTATGTAACAAAATGAATCAAAACACTTATAAACACAAACTAAGACACTTTCTAACTAAATTAGACAATAAAGTAAAGGGGGATTGAGTTTTGGACGAAATTAAATTAAATGGATAGATTGCAATTAAAACAGAATGTAAATATGAAATTGATGAAATGGAATGAATGGATGCTAGCTAAGGGGTTCATCTCCACACATGTTACACTTGCATAATAAAATGATTTCCAATTGCATTTCAATAAACCATGAATTCTCAACACCCCAAGTTAACCGTGATGCACTAACTAACCTTCAAATCTTCCTAACGTTATTGAATTGGATGATGCATGCGACAATTCAAAACATTCCCCACAAGTCCTCAACATGAATGCATAGAAGAGGTACAAGCAAGAATCATTACGCTCTATGAAAATTATAAGTGTTGACGAGGCATTCGTTACTATGATTGCATGAAACTTATGCCAAGAATTCGTTTAACGCGATTGTTTATAAGCAACCTCCACTACTTGTGAATATAAGTTCGTAACTATTAGGTGAAACTCACTTATATTCTAGCGTCATATTCATGCATGAAAATTAAGCGTGCACTCTCAATAAACATACATAAATAAGTTATCAATCAAACGGTTAAACAAATTGAATCCACAACTTATGAAACGCAATTAGAAGTAATCAAATCAAAATGCAAGCATAAACATATATTTTGAATCACCCCCTAGCAAAGGGGGGTTTAGTTCCTCATGACTACAAAACAAAGAGAATCAAAGAAACACCTAAACATTCCAACAACTCAAACTTGAATTGTATGAACGTTTAGGCCTTCTTCTCTTCCATTCCTCATTCGTACAAAACAAAAGAGTATTGAATTTAAACATTGAAATCAAAGAAACACCTAAACATTCCAACAACTCAAACTTGAATTGTATGAACGTTTAGGCCCTCTTCTCTTCCTCTTCGTTGTAGCACAAGGTCTAAGGATAGTTTGATGGTGTGAATGATTTGGGGAGTGGTGTTTGGATTAATAGGGAAAGGCACGGCAAGGGTGGTTTGATGGTCTACATTCTGAATATGGAAGAATGTAGGAGTTGAGGTGTGTTAATGGATGGAATGGTGGAGTGAATGGATGAATTTCTGTGGTGGAAGAGTCTGTGCAAAAGGGGAATGCATGATAAGTGATAAGTGTATGGTTATGATAAGTGATAAGTGTATGGTTTATGATAAGTGTATGATATGTGGTTATGATAAGTGATAAGTGGTGATGATAAGTGTATGATATGTGATTATGATAAGTGATAAGTGGTGATGATAAGTGTATGATATGTGATTATGATAAGTGATATGATATGTGGTTATGATAAGTGATAAGTGGTGATGATAAGTAATGATATGTGGGTTAATTAATGAAGGAAATGCATGTGCAATGACAATGTGTTAGAATGGATGTGTGTTATGCATGGCATGATTGGGATTAGGAAAGGTTTAAATGTCCTAAAACTAAAGGGAACAAGGTTCCAACACTTTGGTCTTCAATTAGGTCTTCAATTTCATCCAACACTTTGGCTCCAAGCATAAGCTATCCATCCTTAGCCCAAAAGTGCTCCAAAAGTCTCCAAAATGCATCTTTTTGCTCCTTTAGCCCTTTGGACCTACAAACACACGAAAATAGCTTAAAGTACTAAAATAACTAAAGAAACATAACGTAAATGCACGAGAACAAGCCATTTAAGTCGCATGAATATGCTCCTATCAAGCGTTTCTAGGTGTATTCAATCTTTATTTTCAATGTTTAATTTATATTCTCTTTGTTTTGTTGTAAACATGAGGAACTAAGCCTTTTGGCTAGGGGGCTATTCAATACCATGATTATGCTTGCAAGATGAATTGATTACATCCAATTGTTATTTCATAAGTTGTGAATTCAATTTGCTTAACTGTTTGATTGATAGCTCATTCTTGTGTGTTGATTAAGGTGGCCACTTAGTTTTTCATGCAGGGATTTGAAGCTAAAATATAAGGGAATTTCACCTAATAGTTATAACCTTATATTTGCTAGTAGTGGAGGTTGTTTATCGACGATCGCGTTAAGTGAATTCTTGGCAAAAGTTTCATGCTTTTCATAGTAACAATTGCCTCGTCAATACTTATAGTTTTCATGAAACTTAATGATCTTTGATTGTACCTTTATTGTGCTTTTCACGTAAGGGACTTTTAGAGAATGTTTTGAGTTGTTGTATGCGCATTCCCATCCAATTCAATAACTTAAGGAAAACTTGAAAGTTAAAAAAGTGTTGTTCACGGTTAACTTGGGGTATTGAGTTTCATGATTTATTGAAAGAAGCAATTGGAAATCAATTCGAATGCAAGTGTGTCATGTGTGGAGAAGAACCCTCTAGTTAGCCCATCATTCATCAATTCACCTAATTTAGTCTAAAGAATCTGTTTTCTTTGTCCTTGTCTTAATTTACTTAATTTTCGTCAAAACCAATCCCCACATTAATTTAAAGTGTTAGATTAGTTAGAAATCAATTTAGTTGATGTTTTTAAGTGTTTTGAGTCAAGTGATAACTTAATTTCGTCCAGATTTGAGTATAGTGTTCAAAACTGCCCAGAAAGTGTTTTTAAGGCAGTTTTGAGTGTTTGTTTGCTGTTTTGAATCTTTTGGTTTGTTTTGGTGTTTTATAGTTTAGTTTTGCATTCTTTGAGTCTAGTTGAGTGTTTAAACTTTGTTTTTACGATTTTGAGTCAGTTTAGAGTGTTTAGCAATCCCTCCTAATCCCCGGTTTAAGAATGATCCTTACTTACATATCTACTACAATTGTCAACAAGAGGGTTTAATTTGTGTGTTAAGTAATTTTCGCATCAAATTTTGGCGCCGTTGCCGGGGATTAGCAACTTTGCTAATCCCCCGTTGTTTCCCTTTGTTTCTGTTTATGTATTTTAGTTTTAGTTTTTGATTTGTGTTTTGTTTTGTTTTGTTGATTTTAGGTACTAGAGAAGCAGAACATGGCACTCGATAATGCTTCTCTTTTGTCACAGCTCATGGAAAGGTCCCAAATGCAAAGAGTTGGTACATTTGATCATAATCAATCAAGGAACGACGTGTTTTCCAATACTTACGATTTGGATTGGAGTGATCATTCAAACTCTATGTGGTGGGAACCTCAAAATGTTCAACAAGAAGGATATTAGCAGCCATATGAGGAGTTCTATTCAAGACCTATGCAGCCACCACAACCTGCCCAAACAAATTCAGGTACGTCTTTCTATAATGATATGCTTATTAAGTTACTCACCAATTTGTCTCAGGGGCAAGAAAATCAAAACGAAGCAATGCAAAATCAAGACAAAAGGTTGGACCACTTGGAAAAGCAAATTGGGCAGATAGCGGAATTCGTAGGGCAATTCCGAGACCAAGGCAAGCTCCCTAGTTCAACCATTATCAATCTAAAGGGAGGGTTCCAATCTGCCAAAACAATCACCTTGAGGAGTGGAAAAGAAGTTGGCATTAATCCAAAACCATCCACAACAAGTCCGAATGAAGATGAGAGGCTGCAATTGGAAGAGGAGGAGTCAAGCAAGGCCACGACAAGGGTAGAAACACCCTTGCTGCAACCACCTAGGGACCCTAATGCATCCAATTCATCCAATTCAGCTACTAGAGGTATGTTGGGTTCAAATTCGATTAATTTTAACCCCATTCCACCCAATGTCCTTATTTCTTGCAGGTTCATGAATTCCAAGGAAGAAGAAAGTGAAAAAGACATCTTGGAAGGCCTTCCAAATGTGCAAAGTAGGGAATATCAAGAATTCATCAAGGAGGATGTTCTTGAGACAAACAACGCCAAAGAAGTTGAATTCTATGACACAGGACAAGGAATAATCCTCACACCAAATCTGTCCAAGTGCAAAGTTCCTGAAATGTTCAAAGAAGATGTGTTTATCCTTGAATTCTTGTTAGAGCTATGTAAGCCACCTCCTCCAATTTTAATTTCGTTTTATACTAACAGGTTGTTGATGATTCAGCCACCCAATATTGAATTTAAACCATTACCGGATCATTTCAAGTATCACCTTCCATTCAAAGATCAATTCCATGCCGTGGGTTCCAATTGAGCCTAACAAGAGAGTTTGTCCGGCTAGAAGACGTTAAAGCAAGCGCTTCTTGGGAGGCAACCCATGCATTCAAATAGAGAGGACTTAGGCAATCCAACAATTTATTCCAAACAATTAGATTTGCGTTCCTATCTCTCTCTTTCTTTATTGTTTTTATTTCGTCATGTTAGTTAGTTTATGTTGTTTGTTTGAATGTGAGTCTTTGTTTGAAACATTGAGGATAATGTTTGATTTAAGTGTGGGGGGTAAACAAGTTGTTTTTGCATGATTTTCGTGGGATTTTATCACCTACCAATTCTAATGTTGTTTCTCACTGTTTTAAGTGTTTTTAGTGTGTTTTGAAGTGCTTTCATGTGTTTGATTCAGAAAATCCGAAAATTTACAAAAAGATTGCAAAATAGTTTTGAAAAACCCAAAAAGAGTTGTTTTAAAGTTGTTTTTGTGTGTTTGTTTGTGTCCTAGGGTACCTTCCAACACAATGATGAGGATTTGGTTTTTAATTGCATGACTATCAAAGAATGTTGTAAACATCGATGGAAGTTGATTTACACTTTGGATTATGCTTGGTTATGGTTATAGCTTATGAATTCACATGTAATTACAAAGAGAAAATCAGTTTTTGTAGCATGCTTGAAGGAAGGAACTCAAACTAAAGCTACATCCTTGAGAGACTTGAGCCTAAAACGTTCTTTGGAGAGTATAATCTGTGATTTCTTGTTTTCTAAGCCGTTGCATGATCTCATCCTTCTTTCCTTGGTTGCTACTTAGAATGCATCTTATCATTATAGTTCCAAATACTAGAACTCATGCCCATTTCATTCAAAGCATGATATTGATTGCATAACATACAATAAGATGAAGTTGTTTAGCTAAGCCAAAGCCAAAATTTATTGTTTTTATTCCAAACAATCAGATTTGCATTCCTATCTCTCTCTTTCTTGGTATTTATTCAAAGCATGATATTTATTGTTTTTATTCAAAGCATGATATTTATTGTTTTTGCTTCTTTTGCTCATTAACCTCCTTTGCTTGGTTCTGCATTCCCTGCGCCATTGTGGTTAGTAACTGATATGTTTTATCGTCATTCATAGACGTACCTGGGTTGGTTTGGGATGATTGTGCTTGAGGAAGTGGTTGTGGTGCCATTGGCCTTGGAAAGAAACCCGGGGGTTGTCGGAATCCACTTTGTTGGGCGTATTGTGGTGCATCTCTCCATCTGAAATTGGGGTGGTCACGCCATTCCTGATTGTATGTATTGGAGAAAGGATCACCACTTGGTTGGTTTTGATTCCCATAACCCACGGCATTGGCAGATTCCCACCCTTCATTCTCAATTAATTGAGGGCATTGATCAGATTGGTGTCCTTGAATGGAACATACACCACAAATTGTAGTTCCTTGCGTTTTGGGGCCTTCAACAAACTGCGATAACATAGACGTAAGGTTAGCCATTTGGGATTGTAACTCAGAAATAGAACTTACCTCATTTACATGATGTGGCCGTGGGGTGTCTCTCTGCCCAACACCTTCATATTGTTGTGCATTGAGTGCTCGATTAGCAATGAGAGTTTTGGCATCCCTGGGTGTCTTGTCCCCTAGTGCTCCTCCCGCAGATACAGCCAACATTTGCCGTTCAAGTGGTAAGAGACCTTCGTAAAAATATTAAAGAAGTAGCTCCTCCTTCATTTGGTGTTGTGGACATGAAGCAACAAGAGTTTTAAAACGTTCATAATAAGTTGGAAAAGATTCACCTTGGCTTTGCTGAATTCCACTAATCTTCTTGCGAAGAAGAATGACTCGTGATGTCGGAAAGAACTTCTCTAAGAAGGCTCGCTTCATACTCTCCCATGATGTGACAGTTCCGGGAGCCAACTCATACAACCAATCCTTGGCCTTCTCCAACAAAGAAAAAGGAAAAACCTTCATCTTCAATATGTTGCTGTCCACGTTCACCGGTGTCATACTTGAGCATACGACTTCGAACTCCTTTAAATGCTTATTGGGGTCCTCCATTGATAACCCATGGAACTTGGGTATATGATGTAGCAAACTAGACTTCAACTTAAACTCATCGGTCTTCTCAGGGGCTGCCCTAGGGTATTGGATGCAAAGAGGGGCTGCATTGGCCAAACCCGAGGCAGAAAGCTCCTTGATTGTTCGATTGTCTGCTGCCATGGTTGGTACTTCCTCTTCAAACCGTGTCGTGGCCTCCTCTTCAACCTCAACTTCTTGCTCTTCTAATTCAGGTTCGGGACTAGGAGGAGTAGACTCTTGCAATTTCTTTTTCCTTCTCAAAGTCCTCTCGAAATCACCGTCAAAGTCGAAGATATGCTCACGAACAGGTTGTGAGTTACGGGTCATAAACTAGTACCTGCACACAAGAGCAAACAAGGTTAGTAACCAACTTAATAGACTCGGCACAAGTAAGGAAATAATGTGCCTATACACGGCATAAAAAAAAAACACACACACACGGTGCAAAATTTAAAAACAAAACAGAAAACTAAATAATTTAAACAAGACTCAAGACAAGGGATTAGCAACTTTGCTAATCCCCGGCAACGGCGCCAAAATTTGATGTGAAAATTATGTTGACACACAAATTAAACCCTATTTGTGACAATTGTAGTAATGATGTAAGTAGGGATCGTTCTAACCGGGGATTAACTAGGGGTGCTAATCTAATATGAATTGACTTAAAAACACAAAAACTAAACTTAAAGACTCTAACAAGACTACTATGACTCAAAACAGATTTGAAACACTCAAAACTGCCTAAAACAATCAAATTGACTCAAACAGAAACTAAAACTTGAATTGGACGAATTTGGAAGTGTTCGTGACTCCAAAAACTTAAAAACACAAAATAAGACAGATTTGAATGATTAAGACTCAACAAAATATGGGGGAATTGTGTTTAGACGAAATTAAACTTAATGGGCAGATTATAAAGAAAACAAATTGTAAGACAAATTTGTGATGAATCAATGGATGATGAAATAGCTAAGAGGTTCTTCTCCACACATGAAATATATGCAACGTAAATCAATTTCCAGTTATCAATTCAATAAGTTATGAACCTCGACACGCCAAGTTAATTAGGTCCGCTTAAATTAACCTTCAGATTTCCCTAGAATCATTGAATTGGATGAATGTGCATCGCAAACAAATTATTCCTAACAAGTTCTCTATATGAACAACATGATAAAGACACAAGTTAGAATCATTACGTTCTTTGGAAATCATAAGCATCGACAAGGCATTTGTAACTATGAAAAGCATGATATTCCTGCCAGGAATCTACTTAACACGATCGTGACTAGCGACCTTCACTACTTGTGGATATAAATTCATAACTATTAGGTGAAACAAATTTATGTCCTAGCACCAAATTCAAGCATGCAAATTAAGCGTGCACTCTCAATCAACATACAAGAATAAGTTCTAAATCAAACGGTTAAGCAAATTGTATTCATGACTTATGCAACGATAACTGGAAGTAATCAACTTATTTCACATATATAATCATGGTTTCGAATACACCCTTAGCCAAAACGAATTTAGCCAATCATACTCAAAGCAAAACAAAGATTACATGAATTAGACATTGAAATATAAGATAGAATACACCTAAAATTGTTCAACAACTCAGAATGAAGAGCCAAACAATTGTGTCAAACTGTCTCCTTTCCTTTGCTTGCGGCAGATTGGATGATAATGGTTCCTGGGCTGTTTTGATGATGTAAAATGGATTTTAGGGGGTGTAGAGGCATGGCAAGGGGTGTAGGTTGAGTGTGGATGAGTGTTTGATGGTTGGGAAGTGGTGGAGAACTCGGCAAAAAGGCTGGAAGGAGGTGGAGCGGCTGCTTGTATTTTCTGGGCGCTAGAATGGTGTTTTTGGGGGTGTTTTTCTGCCCTAGGGTATGAAGGGACGAATTTCTGTCATGAATGATGGATAGCTGCCTAGGTTATGTGTTAGGGGGTGCGGCTGCTTAAGGTTCATATATATATAGCATGGTAAAAACCCTTGGAATCAGAATTAGGGTTAAACCTAGCAGATACAAGTGATTAGGGCCCTTAGGGCTTGCGGCAAAGGTTGGGAACGTAAGTCCTAGCCCAATTGGTTTCAGATATGGACTTAAACAATCCAAATCCAAGAGAAAAAGGGCCAAATAAAATCAGAATCCAATTAGAAATAGGTTTAAGAATTTTCGTCCAAAATTGGGACTTCTAGAAACTAAGTGTCTTATGGCTGATTTTGGGTATTCTAGAAGGCATAAAAGGGGGGGAAGGTGTGGCACCCTTTTAGGGTCAGATAGGGTTTCTAGAAATTAGGTTTTTAGGTCCACTTGTAGCTAGGATTAAGGTGGAACAAGATTAGGTTAGGACAAGATAGGATAAGGTTTGGATAAGATAAGGTTGGATAAGGTTTTGGATAATGTTTCCTCTTTTTTTGCATTTTCCTTATCTTCTTTGTCATGAACTTTCCTTTTCTGATTTGTAGCATGCTTCTAACCTCTTTTGACTCCAAATTCGTCCATCCACCTTGCTCCATATACAAGTTATCCATAATAAGCTCAAAACTGCTCTAAAAGGCTCCAAAATGCATCATTTCGCCAAATACGTCTTATGAACCTGAAAACACACAAAAGAAGCTTAAAGAACTAAAATAACTAAGAACTAATAACATAAAAGCACTAAAACAAGCAAACTAAGTCGCATAAATATGCTCCTATCATCATATATTATGCATCCCGTACCCTAAATGATGCTCAATTGAACTACTCCACAATGGACAAAGAACTTCTTGCTGTTGTTTTTGCTTTAGATAAGTTTCGTTCTTATTTACTTGGTACTAAAGTTATAATCTACTCTGATCATGCAGCGTTGAAGTACTTACTTACGAAGAATGAGGTGAAACCAAGGCTTATTCGTTGGATGCTTTTCCTTCAAGAGTTCGATATCGAAATTTGGGACAAGAAAGGAAGTGAAAACGTGGTGGCTGACCATTTGAGCCGGATGGTGCATGAGGAGGATGCTGTGCCTATCCCAGAGACATTTTCAGATGAGCAGCTACTGTCCATAAAGGTAAGTGTGCCATGGTATGCCGATTTAGTGAACTATTTGGTGTCTAACCAAGTTCCAAGCAACCTAAACAAGCACGAACATGATAAACTTAAAAAGGATGCACCTTTTTATATGTAGGATGACCCATATTTGTGGAAATATTGCCCTGATCAGATTCTACGTAGGTGTGTGCATGAAACGGAGTTTAATTCAATTTTAACTTTCTGTCACAATTATGCACGTGGGGGTCATTTTGGCACTCAAAGAACAGCACATAAAGTTTTAGAATGTGGATTTTATTGCCCTGCTATATTTAAGGATTCTAGAACTTTTTGTGTGACTTGTGATTTATAGCAGCATATTTATGCTACTTAGTTATGTTATTTCCTTACATTTAGTGAGCTAATTACTACTTATTATAGTGTTTTAAGCTATTTTCGTTTGTTTGTAGGTCCTAATGACAAACTTGGCAAGAAAAAGCAATTTTGAGCCTTTTAGAGTAGTTTTGGGCTTATTATGGATAACTTGTATGTGGAGCAAGGTGGATGGACGAATTTGGAGTCAAAAGAGGCTAGGAACATGCTACAAATCAGAAAAGGAAAGTTCATGACAAAGAATATAAGGAAAGTGCAAGAAAAGAGGAAACATTATCCAAAACCTTATCCAACCTTATCTTATCCAAACCTTATCCTATCTTATCCTAACCTAATCTTGTTCCACCTCAATCCTAGCTGCAAGTGGACCTAAAAACCTAATTTCTAGAAGCCCTATCTGACCCTAAAAGGGTGCCACACCTCTCCCCCTTTTATGTCTTCTAGAAGACCAAAATTAGCCATAAAACACTTAGTTTCTAGAAGGCCCAATTTTGGACGAAAATTCTTAAACCTTTTTCTGATTGGATTCTGATTTTATTTGGCCTTTTTTCTCTTGGATTTGGATTGTATAAGTCCATATCTGATATTAATTAGGCTAGGACTTAATTCCCAAACCCTTGCTGCAACCTAGGGGCCCTAAACACTTATATCAGCTAGATTTAACCTTAATTCTGACTTCTAGGGTTTTTGGCCGTGCTATATATATATGCCTACTATTGTGCTGCACCCCCTTAGACACCCTAGGCAGCCATTCATCATTCAAAATCATTCATTCATTCAACCCACACACCATCCATTAGACCTTTGTGTCCCAATTCTTAGGGAGAAGAAGGAGTGTCGTGGCTTCCATAGGAGAAAGATCATCTTGTGCAGCAAGAAATCTGCACCCATTGGAGAATTTGGGAGTTCTTTCTTCCCTTGTTTCGTTTCCATGTTTATTTTAATTTGCTTCTCAATTGTTATGAACATGTGTAACTAAGTTTTTCTTAGTTAGGGGAGAATTCGAAGCCATGGGCATATGTTTTATATGAATTGATTTCCTCCAGATTTTGTTTCTTGAATTGTGAATGTGATTTACTTAATTGAGTTATTGAGAACTTGTTCTTGTGTGATTAAGGATGCATACTTAAATTTCATACATGAATTTAATGCTAGGATATAAGGGAATTTCACCAAATCGTCATGAACTTATATTCACAAGTAGTGGAAATCACTAGTCATGATTGTATTAAGTAAATTCTAGGCACGAGTATCATGCAATTCATAGTTACGAATGCCTAGTCAATACTTAGGGTTTTCAAAAAGCTTAATGATCTTTGATTTTATCTCTATTATGCAGTTCAAGTAGGGAATTTGATAAGAATAATTGGATTGTCAATGCGTATTCCATCCAATTCAATGAAAATAGGAAAATCTGAAAGTTAATTTGTGCTTTTCACAATTAATTTGGGGCATTGTCATTCATGGTTTAAAGGGATAAAATTTGGAAATCAATTTGTGTTACATATTGATAGGAGCATATTTAGGCGACTTAGTTGGCTTGTTTTCGTACAATTATGTTGTTAGTTTGTAGTTATTTTAGTAGTTTAAGCTATTTTCGTGTGTTTTTAGGTTCACATGGCTAAGGAAGCAAAAAGGTGCATTTTGGAGCAAAATTGGACTTGGAATGGATAGCTTATGCTTGGACCAAAAGGAATTGACGAAATTGAAGACCTAAAGGAGTAAGGATTCCTAATCACAAGAGGATTCCTAATCAAATGAGGAATCCTAGTCAAAGAAGGTTTCCTACTTGAAGTAGGAAAGTTAAGCCAAGGTTTCCTATTTTGGTTTAACCTTTCCTAATCTTAAACGTCCTTAAATTCCAGCAAGTTTGAAGGCACCTTATGTATTTTAGGACACAAATAAAGCTTCCCTTGCAGTCTCCTTTCCTTGCCGTGCATCCCATAGGTGATTCCCTTCCTTGCCGTGCAAGGGAGGTCCTTATTTCCTATTTTAAGTCATTAAAACACCTTCCTTTTTCACCTCAAATTCAGCCACATCTCACATACCTTTTCTATTCCAAAATCTTTGCCTAATTTCAGAAATAAAGCACATTCCCTTTCTTGCAATCCTTTGCCGCAAATTACCATTCCTTTTCCCTTGGATTTTTAACTTTGTGTTTCCTTTTCTTTAAGGATTTGGAGTTAAATCCTTTCCTAAACTATATAATAAAACCTTAGGATTCTTTCTTCCATATAAATACCAAGGCTGCACCTTTCATAAATCCCTAATCACCCTTCCATACAATCTGCCCTCACTCACACAACCCTTGCGGCAGCCTTCCATCAAACCTTCCACCATTCTCCCACTTCCATACCTTCACCCAAGCCTCTATACACCATCCTTAACCCTTGCCGCACCACTCTACCATCCTAAATCCATTCACAAACCAGAAAATCATCCAAAAATCACCCTAGACTCTTGGGCCGTGACTTAGCAAGGAAGAAGAAAAGAAAGACGAAGCCTTGGACGTTTGTGCATTCAAGTTGGAGCGTTGGAACGTTTTTAGGTGTAATCTATCTTTTGTTTTCAATGTTTAATTCTATTTTCCTTTGTTTTGTTACGAACATGAGAGGCTAAACTCGTTTTAGCTAGGGGATGCTTTGAAACCATGATTACGTTTATAATATGAGTTGATTAATTCCAGTTGTGATTTCATAAATTGTGAATGCAATTTACTTAACCGTTTGATGGATAACTTATTCTTGTATGTTGATTAGGGAGGCCTACTTAATTTGCATGCTTGAATTTGGTGCTAGAATATAAGGGAGTTTCACATAATCATCACAAACTTATATTCACAAGTAGTTAAGGTTGTTTTCACAATCATGTTAAGTAAATTCCTAGCATGAGTATCATGATGTCATAGTTACAAGTGCTTTGTCAATACTTATGATTTCCATTGAATGTAATGATCTTTGATTGTATCTCTATTATGATGTCATGTAGGGGACTTTTGAAGAATGTTGTGGGTTGTCGTATGATGTCATCCAATCCAATAACTTGAGGGAAATCTGAGGGTTAATTAGTGATGTCACGGTTAATCTGGGGTATTGAGGTTCATGGTTTATCGGAAAAGCAACTGGAAATCAATTTATGTTTGAATGTATCATGTGTGGAGAAGTATCCCTTGGCTATTTAATCATCCATTGGGTTTTCCCAAATTCGTCAAAAGCTGTTTTAAGTTTTTAATTTACTTGTTTTTCTCTTAAATTCGTCCAAAACCAAATCCCCTTTTCTTACTTGTTTCAAATCTGTCCAAAAGTGTGTTTTTGAGTCTTTTGAGTCAAAACCAATTGTATTTTCGTCCAAATTGAGTCCTAGAGTCTAAATTGAGTATTTTTGATTGTTTTGAGTTGTTTTGAGTCTTTGAAGTTTGTTTTGAGTCATACAAGTTTAGTTAAGAGTCTTTTGAGTTTGTTTAAGTGTTTTGAAGCATATTTTTACGCCTTTGAGTCAATTTTTATTAGATTAGCAATCCCTCCTAATCCCCGGCCTAGAACGATCCCTACTTATATCTATACTACAATTATCAAAAAGAGGGTTTAATTTGAGTGCTATTATTTATCACATCACATATGTGCATGTGTGGAGAAGTACCCTCTAACTAGCCTTTTTCCCATTCAATTCACCTAATTTAGTGCCTAATCTGTTTAGTTTATAATCTGTCCAATTTAATTAATTTCGTCCAAATCAATTCTCCCTTTTATTAAGTGTGTTAGATTAGTTAGAAAAGTGTTTGAATCTGTCCAAATTAGTGTTTTGAGTCTAAGTTAGTTAAATTTCGTCCAAATCACCCTTTAGAGTCTAATTTGAGTCTATTTGAGTGTTTTGGGCTGTTTTGAGTCTTTTTAAGTTGTTTTGAGTCATATAGGTCTAGGTAAGTGTTTTAAAGTTTAATTTTGTGTTTTTAAGTCAGTTTAGAGTAGATTAGCATCCCTAGTTAATCCCCGGTTAGAACGATCCTTACTTGCATTTATACTACGATTGTCACAAATAGGGTTTAATTTGTGTGTCAATATAAATTTCACATCAGTGATCATTGCCAAAGAATGGGCAATATAGGTGCCAAAGACCAAATGCCGCAACCTCCCATCTTTTCTGTCGAAATTTTTGATGTTTGGGGTGTTGATTTTATGGGTCCTTTTCCTTTATCTTATGGTTTTGCTTATATTTTACTTCTTGTTGATTATGTTTCGAAATGGGTGGAAGCAAAAGCCACCCATACTAATGATTCCAAAGTGGTTGCATAATTTGTGAAAACTAACATATTTGCAAGATTTGGAATGCCAAGGGTTCTTATAAGTGATGGAGGTTCTCACTTTTGTAATCGGACCATAGAGGTGTTGCTCAAGAAGTATAATGTCACACATAAGGTTTCGACACCTTATCATCCTCGAACAAGTGGGAAAGCTGAGGTTTCTAATCGAGAAATTGATAGGAGTATATTTATGCTACTTAGTTATGTTGTTTCCTTGCATTTAGTTAGTTAATTACTATATATTTTAGTCTTTTAAGCTATTTTCGTATGTTTTTAGGTCCTAATGGCAAAAGGAGCAAGAAAGGGCATTTTGAAGCTAAATGGAGCAGTTTTGGGCATGGATTGGATAGCTTAACCATGGAGCAAAGAGGATGGACGAAATTGAAGTTAAGAAGGGCTAGGAAAGGCTACAAATCTGGAGAAAGAAATAAGGAACCTTATCAAAATTTCCTTATCTTATCCAAACCTTATCCAACTTTATCTTATCTTATCCTATCCTAGTCTTTTCCTACCTTAATTCCAACTTCAAAGAGGACTCATTTTCACATTAAATCACCTAAATATCAAGTTCTAGAAGCCCTATTTTCGTGCATTAAGTTTATGCCACATGTAACTCTTCTAGAAGTTCTAGAATTTGCCACAAGGACCATTTCTTGTCCTCCTTGGAATCTGATTGAAAGTATCCTTGTTCTTTGGTGATTTGGAGTCCTAATTCCTCTCCTTTTCAGCCCAAATTTGTGCCTTCCCTTCACCCTATAAATACATGATGCCACAACACTCAAAAACCACCACCCTCTACCACAATTTCACACCACACCATCCACCACACCTCAAGAGCCTAAATTCACACAAATCCCCATTGTGGGCAGCAAGGAAGGAAGGAGGAGCCACCTGGAGTGTTTCTAGGTGTATTCTATCTTTGTTTTTAATGTTTAAGCTTAATTATCTTTGTTTTGCGAACATGAGGAGCTAAACTTGTTTTAGCTAGAGGAGAGTTTGAAACCATGATTATATTTGCAATATGAATTGATTACTTTCAGTTGTGATTTCTTAAATCATGAATACAATTTACTTAACTGTTTGATTAAGAACTTCTTCTTGTGTGTTGATTAAGAGGGCCCGTTTAGTTTGCATGCATGAATTTGATGCTAAAATATAAGGGAGTAACACCTAATCGTTATGAACTTATATTTATAAGTAGTGGAGGTTGCTAGTCATGATCGTGTTAAGTAAATTCCTAGTAGGACTATCATGTTGTTCATAGTTACAAATGCCTTGTCAATGCTTATGATTTTCAAAAAGCTTAATGATCTTTGATTGTATCTCTATTATGCTGTTCATGTAAGGAACTATTGAAGAATAATTTGGTTGTCGATGCGTATTCCATCCAATTCAATGACATAAGGAAAATCTGAGGGTTAATTAGTGTTATTCACTGTTAATCTGGGGTGTTGAGGTTCATGGTTGATTGGAAAAGCAACTGGAAATCAATTTGTATGCAAGTGTGTCATGTGTGGAGAAGGACCCTCTAGCTAGCTTATCACCCATATTTTCCCCCAATTTCGTCCAAGTTGTTTAAGAGTCTTTAATCTGCTTGTCTTTACCTTAATTTCGTCCAAAATCCAATCCCTCTTTACTTGGTTGTGTCTTTTAGTTAGAATTTGTCCAAACTTGTGTTTTTAAGTGTTTTGAGTCAAGTTAAAAGTAATTTTCGTCCAAATCATCCTTTAGTGTCTAGTTTGAGTCTATTTGATTATTTTGTGCTGTTTTGAGTCTTTTTAGTTTGTTTTGAGTCATATAAGTATAGTTTTCTATTTTTAAGTCTAGTTTAGTGTTTTAGAGTCTAATTTGAGTAGATTAGCATCCCTTATAATCCCCGGCCTAAAACGATCCCTACTTTCATATACTACAATCATAGGGTTTTAATTTGAGTGTGTCAAGTTAATTTTCACATCAGAAATCAAGCAGATTTTGGAGAAGACCGTTGGGCCAACTCGAAAGGATTGGAGTTTGCGTTTGAATGATGCATTGTGGGCATATCATACCGTACACAAAACACCAATTGGAATTTCCCCATTTCGGCTTATCTATGGGAAACCATGCCATCTTCCCATTGAATTGGAGCACAAAGCACATTGGGCTGTCAAGACGTTCAATATGGACATAGATGCTGTTGGAAATCATAGGAAGCTTCAATTGAATGAGCTTGAGGAGATAAGGAATGAGGCTTATGAGAACGCTCGCATTTACAAAGAGAAAATAAAGGCTTTCCATGACAAGATGATTCGTAGCAAGACGTTCTCTTGAGGGCAGAAAATTTTACTTTTCAATTATCGCCTTTGTTTGTTTCTGGGTAAGTTACATTCTAAATGGATTGGTCCTTTTGTTATTACTACTGTCTTCCCTTATGGTGCAGTCCAAATTCAAAGTTTGAAGACGGGACATGAATTTAAAGTGAATGGACACCGTTTGAAGCCCTGCTACGAGAATTTCAAGGAGCATGCCGTGGAAGACATACCCCCTCCATGCTATGAGCCCTATTGAAGATTAAAATGAGGTATCGTCCGGCTGGAAGACGTTAAAGCAAGCGCTTCTTGGGAGGCAACCCATGTCTTCAAACGAGGAGATGATGGAATTCTAGCTCCAAAACCATATTTGCATTCTTAAACCCTACTCTTTATTGCTTTTACTTTGCCATGCTTGTCATGTTTGTTAGTTGTGTTATTTGTTTGTTTGTTTGTTTATGAGTCTATGCTTAAAACATTGAGGACAATGTTTGGTTTAAGTGTTGGGGGGGGGGGGGGAGTAAACAAGCTGTTTTTGCATGATTTTCATGGGATTTTATCACCTATCACTTCAAGTTGTTACTCAATGTTTTTAAGTGTTTTTAGTGTGTTTTGAAGTGTTTTTGTGTGATATAATAGAAAATCCGAAAATTTGAAAAAAAAAATCGAAAAAAGTGTTTGAAAAACCCAAAAAGAGTTCTTTTTTAGAGTCGTTTTTGTTTTTGTGTGTTGTGTCTTAGGATACCTTCCAACACAATGATGAGGATTTGGTTTTTAATTGCATGACTGTAAAAGAAAGTTACAAACATGGATGGAAGCTTGATATGCTCTTTGGTTTATGCTTGGTTGTAGTTGTCATTAACGAATTCACTTGTAATCACAAAAAGAAAAAATCAGTTTTTGTAACATGCTTGAAGGAAGAAACTCAAACTAACGCTACAACCCTGAGAGACTTGAGCCTAAACTTTGATTGGAGAGATATTAAGTTGTGGATTTTTGTTTTTTAAAGTCATTGCATGATCTCATTATTCTTTGCTTGGTTGCTACTTAGAATGCGTTTCAGCACTATAGTTCCAAATACTAGAACTCATACCTATTTCATTCAAAGCATGAAATTGATTAGCATAACAAATAACAAGATGAAGTTGTTTAGTTTAAGCCCAGAGCCAAAAAGCCTTACTCCTTTGCATATGTATTGTAGGATTAGCCCCCTTAAGCCTTATTTAGCCTATTTTCTTTGTTAACCACATTATCCTTACCTAGCCTAGAATAGGAATATCCATACCCTTGTTCTTAAAGTATAGTGGAGCATGACATTGAGGGAATTTCTTTTGTTCTACAAATTTGATGTGAAATATTCTAACACTCAAATTAAAACCCTATGATTGTAATATATTGATAGAAGCATATTTATGCGACTTTGTTAGCTTGTTTCTTTGCATTTAGTAAGTTAGTTTGTATTTATTATAGTGTTTTAAGCTATTTTCGTGTGTTTGTAGGTTTACATGACAAAGTTGGCAAGAAAGCGCATTTTGGAGCCATTTGGAGCATTTTTGGGCATGGAATGGATAGCTTGCATATGGAGTAAGGTGGATGGACGAATTTGAAGATCAAGAGAGGCTAGGAATGTGATTAACATTTGGAAGAATTAAATTCAAGACTTGGAAGATAAGGAATCAGCTACAAAGAAGGAATATTATCCAAATTACCTTATCTTATCCAAACCTTATCCAACCTTATTTTATCTTATCCTATCCTAATATTTTCCTACCTTAATTCCAGCTTCAAAGAGGACTCCTTTTCACATTAAATCACCTAAATATCATGTTCTAAAAACCCTATTTTCGTGTGCTAAGCTTATGCTACATGTAACCCTTCTAGAAGTTCTAGAATCTGCCACAAGGACCATTCCCTGTCCTCCTTGGAATCTGATTGAAAGTGTCCTTGTTCTTTGGTGATTTGGAGTCCTAATTCCTCTCATTTTCAGCCCAATTTCGTGCCTTCCCTTCACCCTATAAATACATGATGCCGCAACACTCATAAACCACCACCCTCTACCACAATTTCACACCACACCATCCACCACACCTCAAGAGCCTAAATTCACACAAATCCCCATTGTGCGTAGCAAGGAAGGAAGGAGGAGCCACCTAGAGTGTTTCTAGGTGTATTCTACCTTTGTTTTTAATGTTTAAGTTTAATTATCTTTATTTTGCGAATATGAGGAGCTAAACTTGTTTTAGCTAGAGGAAACTTTAAAACCATGATTATATTTGCAATATGAATTGATTACTTTTAGTTGTGATTTCATAAATTGTGAATACAATTTACTTAATTGTTTGATTAATAACTTATTCTTGTGTGTTGATTAAAAGGGCTCACTTAGTTTGCATGCATGAATTTGATGCTAGAATATAAGGGAGTTTCACCTAATCGTTATGAACTTATATTCATAAGTAATGGAGGTTGCTAGTCACAATCGTGTTAAGTAAATTCCTAGCAGGAGTATCATGCTGTTCATAGTTACGAATGCCTTGTCAATGCTTATGATTTTCACAAAACTTAATGATCTTTGATTGTATCTCTATTATGTTGTTCATGTAGGGAACTATTGAAGAATAATTTGGTTGCCGATGCGTATTCCATCCAATTCAATGACTTAAGGAAAATCTGAAGGTTAATTAGTGCTGTTCATGGTTAATCTGGGGTGTTGAGGTTCATGGTTTATTGGAAAAGTAACTGGAAATCAATTTGTATGCAAGTGTGTCATGTGTGGAGAAGGACCCTCTAGCTAGCTTATCACCCATATTTTTCCCTAATTTCATCCAAAGTTATTTAAGTCTTTAAATCTGTTTATTTTTACCTTAATTTCGTCCAAAATCCAATCCCTCTTTAATTGGTTGTGTCTTTTAGTTAGAATTTGTCCAAACTTGTGTTTTTAAGTGTTTTGAGTCAAGTGAAAAGTAATTTTCGTCCAAATCATCCTTTAGTGTCTAGTTTAAGTCTATTTGATTATTTTGTGTTGTTTTGAGTCTTTTTAGTTTGTTTTGAGTTGTTAGAGTCTAGTTTTGTGTTTTTAAGTTTAGTTTTGTGTTTTTAAGTCAGTTTAGAGTAGATTAGCATCCCTTCTAATCCCCGGCCTAAAACGATCCCCACTTTCACATACTACAATCATAGGGTTTTAATTTGAGTGTTAGAATATTTCAAATCAAATTTTGGCGGCGTTGCCGGGGATTACTAAAATTGCTAATTCCTCTGTTTGTTTGTTTTTTTTTTCTTTTGATATTTGATTTAGTTTTATTTCTTTGATTTCAGGTACTAGAGAAGCAAGACATGGCAATTGCTAATCTTCAAGCTCAAATAGCGAATCTTACTTCTTAGTTGTCACAGTATGCTGAAGGGTCGACAATGCAAAGTGTCCCTACATTTGGTGGTTCTTATAGGCAAGAATATCAAGCAAATCAATGTCCACAAAGAGATTGGAGTGATCATTCAAACTCCATGTGGTGGGAATCTCAACAAGTTCAACACGAAGTATATTGGCAGCCATATGAGGAGTTATATTCAACGCCTATGTAGCCACCACAACCTCATATACAATATGCCCAACCAAACTCAGGTTCGTCAATAGATTATGATCAAATTCTTGATGAATTAATTTCTTTGGTGCAGGGCTCACAAAACCAAGCCAGGGAGGCTCAACAAGGAGAATATTGGTAGCCATATGAGGAGTTTTATACAATGCCTATGCAGCCACCACAGCCTCCCCCACAACAATACCAACCAAATTCAGGTTCGTCATTGGATTATGATAAAATTCTTCGAATACTAACTTCTTTGGCACAGGAAGTACAAAATCAAACCAAGAAATTACAAAATCAAGCCCAAGTGATGAGCGAATTAAAGAATCAAATGGGACAAATCGCGGCATTCATGGGGCAAATGCAAGAACAAAGTGAACTATCCGACTCAACTGTTGAAATTGCTGAAGCTATCACCTTAGAAAGTGGCATGAAGGTTGGAGATGAACCCAAGACGTCCAAACCAAGCCAAAAGATGGATGAACAGCTGCTGCTCGATGAAGAGGAAGATAATAAGGCCACAGCAAGGGAAGAACCACCCTTGCCGCAGCCACATATGCCGTCCACTACAACAAAGGTAAGCCCAAATTAATTTCATCTTGACCCGGTTCCACCAAATGTCCTTATTCCTTGCAAGATCATGCAATCCAACGAAGAAGAGGATGAGAACGGCATCTTCGAAACGTTTCCAAAGAATCAAGAGCAAGAAGTGGCTGGGGAATGTCCAGAATTCATCAAAGAAGATATACTTGAGACAACAATTCCCAAAGAAGTTGGATTTTATGACACGGGACAAGTCATAACTCTCAAAACACCAAATCTGGCTGAATTTTCTAGTCCTACAACTTTTGAAGGGGTGTTTATTCTTGAGTTCATGTCAAAGCACACAGGTAAGCCACCTCCCCGAATTTCAATTTTGTTTAATACTAATATGTTGTTAATGATTCAGGCACCCACTCTAGAATTTAAACCATTACCGGATCATCTCAAGTATCACCTCCCATTCAAAGATCAATTCCATGCCATGGGGCCTAGTGATAGGATTAAAAGCACACCACAAAGTTACACACAAATGTCCTATTAATTTTCCTTATTAACAATAATATTTGTCAATTGTAGCATATGAAAATAACGGTCTTTCCCGCAGAAGATTGTTTTATCTAACTACTTAAAATGTCACAAAAACTGGACTGTTGTCCCTACTGACCAGCCACCGAAAAATAATTATTAGACCGACTTACACTTATCTAAAGTCTAAGAAATTTTATATGCAGATACGAGACACACAGAGCTACACTCACACAAATATTTGGGATTTTTGGAGTTGATTTGCTATTTAAATTAAATCAAACAAAAACAGGACAAAAACAGATTTTTAAGTAGTTCACAAATTAAGAAAAACGAGTTAGGGGAATTGTTATCCCCCACCAAATGATCATACAAACATGTTATGTTTAATTCAAATTCTTTTTATTTCCGGATGAAGATGCTCAAGTTGGCTCATTGTTAGAACTCAACCTATTACTCTTTCTTATGTAGTATGTTAAGAGAATGGCGTTTCCAACTTAACTTAGTCCCTAGCATGCAATCTAGAATGGCGTGTTCATAGATTTAACAAGTAGAAATCATTAAGAACAAAAAGAGTTTGAGTCATCACAAGGCATCGTAAGTACTAGCGTTGTCTTACTTATCCTAGAAATTGATTCACATGTTAATCGCAAATTAACAAGTACTACTCTAGAACATATGTAGGTCCTCATTCGACAAGGGCAGGCACACACGTATTCATAGCATTAGAATCCTAGATATGCTTACTAAGTATGCATCCGTAGAAAACACATAAAAAATTCATCCATTCATAAAAGTAATTCAAACGAAATGTCATAACAAACTTGCAATCATATTAGGGGCTTCAAAACAGCCCCTAACTACTAAAAATTAGTTGCACATAATTCTCAAATTAAACCAAAAGAAAGACATGAGTTTGAGAAGATAAAACCGAGATAAGAGAATGCCAAGATTTCCTCCTTCCTTTCCTTCCTTCCCCAACGCAGTAGCCTTGCCTTTTTTCCTTTCTTTCCTTCTTTTTTTTCTATCTTTTTTTCACACTTTTTCTCCCTCTTTGCTGCTGCAACCTGTAGCCCTTTTTTTCTTTTCTGCTGCCACAATTTTTTCTCCATAACTCACCCCACTAATAGCCATTTAGTGATGACAATAAGTGAGAGGAAATGCTAAAACAATTGTAACTCTTTGGGCAGCCTTTATGCCCATTACTCTCACTTAATTTTTCATTTCCTCTGATATTTGAATAGGTGTTAGCTGGCTTGTTCTTGGCTGCATCAGTTTTGGCTGTTAGTTTTATGGGATTTATTGCTTTCAATGCTTTCTTGTCAGTTACAAACTGCTTAGCCTCTTGGGAACCTTTCAGTGTTAGAACGGCCATAACTTTTTCTAGAAAAAAGACATCCGTAACTTTCAAGCATATAAGGCTCATTCTCTAATTCATTCTGAGCTGTCCCCAACTTGCTTCCAAAGTCAGCTGACTTGCACAGGCAGTTTTGATGAATTTATTACTTAAAATTCCACTTGTGTTATTTTTCTTTTCTTTACTTGACAAATCCTACAAAACACAAAAACAAAGTAAATAACTCAAAAATATAAGGAACTAACTAAGAAAAGACAAGTGAATTTGATATAAAAAATATATAAATATAAGCTTATCAAATACCCCCACACTTAGCTTTTGCTAGTCCTCGAGCAAAACAAAGAAAACATGAAAAAGTAGCAACATGAAAAACATTAGCTCCCCACTATGTGACCCTCATAGAATTTCATTCAAGAAAACAAATCATCAAGAACCTTAGTTAGCATCAAACAAGCTAATCCAAGCTCATCTTCCTTGTGCAAATGTTAACAACTACCTTTTAATCATCCTTGAAGTGTATTGTGTGTAATAGCCATGCTAATGCAATTTCAAGTTTTGTTTTAAAACACCACATGCAAACTAGTGACCTTCTCACGGGACATACACTCAATCACACATATGTTTAGTTTAACGTGTTTCGCTCAAAGAATCAAATGTCAAAGATCTACCATAAGCTTGCGTAAAGATCTCATCTCCACAATCATAATTGCAAAACTAAAATCAAGAGGACTTTTATTGGTTGTAATGAGGTGATAGGAGCATATTCATGCGACTTAAATGGCTTGTTCTCGTGCATTTACGTTATGTTTCTTTAGTTATTTTAGTACTTTAAGCTATTTTCGTGTGTTTGTAGGTCCAAAGGGCTAAAGGAGCAAAAAGATGCATTTTGGAGTTTTTTGGAGCACTTTTGGGTTAAGGATGGATAGCTTATGCTTGGAGCCAAAGTGTTGGACGAAATTGAAGACCTAATTGAAGACCAAAGTGTTGGAACCTTGTTCCCTTTAGTTTTAGGACATTTAAACCTTTCCTATATCCTTAGCCGTGCATAACATTCCAACATTCCACTCCTTCATTTCAGCCACACTCCCACATATCATTACTTATCATCACCACTTATCACTTATCATAACCACATATCATACACTTATCATCACCACTTATCACTTATCACTTAACATATCATTCACTTATCATATCATTCACTTAACATATCATTCACTTATCATGTCATTCACTTATCATATTCCCCTTTCATCATTCAGCACCAAACACCATCATTGCCGTGCATTTCATGTTCATTCCAACCTTTAATCCACATGCATTCACAAAACATTCACCCTAGCTTTAATTCACATGCTTTCACATGCATTTTCAGCACATTCCCTTGCACATTCCAACCATTGCCGTGCACACCATCAGATTTCCAGCATATTCACATGCATTCCATCCTTTAAAACATTGCACATGCACTCCCTTTAATTAATTAACCCACATGCACCCTTTATTCTTTCATCATTGCAGCCATTCCACATTCATTTCATCTCACATGCACTCATCATCATAACCTAGCTGTCATTCCACTTCATTGCACATGCATCTTCAATTAAATCAGCCACATGCACACAAACAAAGTTCCTTGCAACCACATGCATTCCCCTTTGAAATTCCAGCTTTCCACCTAGCTTTCCACCTCACAACCACCAGAAATCAACCATGCCGTGCATCCCCTTTCATTTTTGTCAAAGCACATGCACTCCCACCCTTTAATCACATGCATAAATCAGCCACATGCATCTCCCATCACCATTCCAGATTTCCACCAAGTTCCTAGCTGTCATGTTCCCTCTTCTTCACCTATAAATAAGCATCCATTGCAGCCACAATTGACACACTCTTCCATACACATTTCAGTCACAAACACCAACCATTTCCTTATTGCCGTGCATTCCATTCACAACACAACACACAACACACACAACTTCCCTTGTGCCGTGCCTTCCCTATTAATCCAAACACCACTCCCCAAACCATTCACACCATCAAACTATCCTTAGACCTTGTGCTACAACGAAGAGGAAGAGAAGAGGGCCTAAACGTTCATACAATTCAAGTTTGAGTTGTTGGAATGTTTAGGTGTTTCTTTGATTTCAATGTTTAATTTCAATACTCTTTGTTTTGTACGAATGAGGAATGGAAGAGAAGAGGGCCTAAACGTTCATACAATTCAAGTTTGAGTTGTTGGAATGTTTAGGTGTTTCTTTGATTCTCTTTGTTTTGTAGTCATGAGGAACTAAACCCCCCTTTGCTAGGGGGTGATTCGAAATATATGTTTATGCTTGCATTTTGATTTGATTACTTCTAATTGCGTTTCATAAGTTGTGGATTCAATTTGTTCAACTGTTTGATTGATAACTTATTTATGTATGTTTATTGAGAGTGCACGCTTAATTTTCATGCATGAATATGACGCTAGAATATAAGTGAGTTTCACCTAATAGTTACGAACTTATATTCACAAGTAGTGGAGGTTGCTTATAAACAATCGCGTTAAACGAATTCTTGGCATAAGTTTCATGCAATCATAGTAACGAATGCCTCGTCAACACTTATAATTTTCATAGAGCGTAATGATTCTTGCTTGTATCTCTATTATGCAATCATGTAGGGGACTTGTGGGGAATGTTTTGAATTGTGTATGCGCTAACCCATCCAATTCAATAACGTTAGGAAGACTTAAAGGTTAATTACTGCATCACGGTTAACTTGGGGTGTTGAGAATTCATGGTTTATTGAAATGCAATTGGAAATCGTTTTATTATGCAAGTATAACATGTGGGGAGATGAACCCCTTAGCTAGCCTTCATTCCATTCAATTCCATCAATTTCATCTTTAACTTTTGGAGTTCTTTCTTCTTTTGTTTCTGTTTTCATGTTTAATTTAACTTGTTGTTCAATTATGTTAAACATGTGGAACTAATTTCTTTTTAGTTAGAGGCGAATTTGAAGCCATGGACATATGTTGGTTATGATTTGATTTACTCCAGTTATGAATTCATGAACTTTAGATGTGGTTTACTTTTCTGTTTTGATTAAGAACTTGTTTATGTATGTGGGTTGAGGGTCGACACTTAATTTGCATGCCTAAACTTGATGCTAGGATATAAGGGAATTTCACCTAATCGTTATGAACTTATATTCATGAGTAGTAAAAATCGCTAGTCACGATTGTGTTTAGTAAACCCTAGGCTGGATTAACATGCGTATTCCATAGTTATGAATGCCTAGTCGATGTTTATAATTTCCGTTGAACTTAATGATCTTTGTTGAATGTCTCTATCATGCGTATTCCATAGTTAGGGACTGTGATTAGGAATAATTTGGTTGTAATGCGTATTCCATTCAATCCAATGAATCTAGGGAAATCTGAAAGTTAATTTAAGCGGACCTAATTAACTTGGAGCATTGTCATTCATCGTTTGTTGAAGTCATAACTGGGAATCAAATTATATGCATATGTTCATGTGTGGATAAGGAACCCTCTAACTAGTTTCTCATCATTCCATTTCATCAATTTCATATTTACATTCTGTCTAGTTTATTAACTTGTTTCGTTATTTTAAATTCGTCAAAACCAATCCCCCATTTATTTTAAAGTGTTAGATTAGTTAGAAATACATTTAGTTTGTGTTTTTAAGAGTCTTGAGTCAAGTTACAACTTAATTTCGTCCAAATTTGTGTTTGTGCTCAAATCTGCCCAGAAAGTGGTTTTTAGGCAGATTTGAGTATGTTTGTGTTGTTTTGAGTCTTTTGGTTTGTCTTAGTGTTTTAAAGTTTAGTTTTGCATTCTTTGAGTCTAGTATAGTGTTTTATATTGTGTTTTTACGTTTTTGAGTCAAATCCAAGTGATTAACAATCCCTCCTAATCCCCGGTCCAGAACCATCCCTACTTACATACTTACTACAATTGACAAAAAGAGGGTTTAATTTGTGTGCGTATAAATCTCGCATCATGAGGCTTAGGGAGAAGGTTATAGAAATGAAAGGATAGGTAAACACAAGTTCCAAGCTACATTGCAAGCAATTCTCTTGTTGAGATTTATAAGAACTCAAGCTCTCCAACCACTCTACTAATACCTCCAATCACACCCCTAAACTTTTTATGTGCTTTGTATACAATTTTTCTTTTTTTTCTTCTTCTTCTTCTTCTTCTTTTTTTATTTTTTATTTTTTAGTTTTTTATTTTTTTATAAACCAATTTTCGCACATAACTAAATACAAACATGAAATACCCCCACACTTATTCTTTTGCCAAACTCCTTCAAAGTACTTCACAAACATTTCTCATAAGACAATCTCACACTGCTCACTAGCTAGCTTGGAAAGGGTAAGGAAAAATGTTTAAGGTATAAGGGCAGACATATATGGTGATAAGAAATAAAAGGCTTAACATATACGGCTCAAATTGGCAATCTAATGATATCATTTTTCTTTAAGAAACATGCTTATTTGGGCCATGGTGATAAACCTAATGCCTCTATCCTTTTCAAGTTCATGCAATCAATGACAAACATTTCAAAAGATCGTTACGCAAGTTCTAGAGATGCAAGTCACATAAGTTCATCACACATGAAAGAATAGGAGTGTATGAAAAATGCACACACTTTCAATAGGCTCAAAAACTCACATAGGTTGTATATGGTCACTATGTTCACATATAAAGCTTTAAATCATGCTTTAGTTTCACATCAACAAGGCTATGTGCTCTTGGTTTTTCAAAGATGATTAAACATGTACAAAGCTAACAAGAGAATAAGGAATTTCACACAATACATGCTTACTAAGTTCTTGATCACCAAATTCAATCCAGTTATATCATTGGGTCAGGAAACTAACAAAAATCTAATTCAAAACAATAAAGAAAATAAGACTATTTTTGACTTTTTCATTTTTAGAATTTTCACTCTTTTTATTTTTTATTTTTTATTTTTTCGGAGTCAACAAAACTAATTAAGAAAACAAAAAAAAAACAACAACAAGGAAACAAATGAAACCAATTCTTAGTCAAAGGGACAAAAATTTTCAATTTGGTCATTTTTTCAATCCTTACCCCCAAACTTAAACTGGACATTGTCCCCAATGTCATAAAACACAATAATGCATAAAATAAAAATAAAATAAAATAGTAAGAAGCAAAATAATTGCGTTTCATAAGTTGTGGATTCAATTCGTTTAACTGTTTGATTGATAACTTATTTATGTATGTTCATTGAGAGTGCACACTTAATTCTCATGCATGAATATGACGCTAGAATATAAGTGAGTTTCACCTAATCGTTATGAACTTATATTCACAAGTAGTGGAGGTTGCTTATAAACAATCGCGTTAAATGAATTCTTGGCATAAGTTTCATGCAATCCATAGTAACGAATGCCTCGTCAACACTTATAATTTTCATAGAGCGTAATGATTCTTGCTTGTATCTCTTCTATGCATTCATGTTGAGGACTTGTGGGGAATGTTTTGAATTGTTGTATGCGCTAACCCATCCAATTCAATAACGTTAGGAAGATTTGAAGGTTAATTAGTGCATCACGGTTAACCCGGGGTGTTGAGTTTCATGGTTTATTGAAATGCAATTGGAAATCATTTTATTATGCAAGTATAACATGTATGGAGATGAACCCCTTAGCCATTATATCATCCATTCATTCCATTCCATCAAATTCGTTTTACAATCTGTTTAGTTTATTAACTTGTTTGTTATTTCAATTTTCGTATAAATCTAAATCCCCCTTTACTTTAATGTCCAATTTAGTTAGAAATCAATTTAGTTTGTGCTTTTAAGTGTTTTGATTCATTTTATTTCCCAATTTCGTCCAAATTCACCAAAGTGCTCAAAACTGCCCAGAAAGTGATTTTAAGGCAGTTTTGAGTGTTTTGGGTGATGTTTGAGTCTTTTGGTTTGTCTTAGTGTTTTAAAGTTTAGTTTTGCATTCTTTGAGTCTAGTATAGTGTTTCATATTGTTATTTTACGTTTTTGAGTCAAATCCAAGTGATTAACAATCCCTCCTAATCCCCGGTCCAGAACGATCCCTACTTATACATATACTACAATTTGACGAAAAGAGGGTTTAATTTGTGTGCGTATAAATCTCGCATCATTGAATAATTCAACTGTGCATCATTAAGTGTTCGTGATGCATAATAGATGACATGTGGCACTTTGTTGACACGTTGTCCTAGAACTGCACCTACAACATAATCTGAAGCATCACACATTAACTCAAAAGGTAAACTCCAATCTGGTGGCATGATCACAAGAGCCGTGGATAACAACTCCTTAAGTTTGTTGAATGCTACCACACACTCTTCATTCATATCAAATGTTTGATAGGAGCATATTTATGCTACTTAGTTATGTTATTTCCTTACATTTAGTGAGCTAATCACTACTTATTATAGTGTTTTGAGCTATTTTCGTTTGTTTGTAGGTCCTAATGACAAACAAGGCAAGAAAAGGCAATTTTGAGCCTTTTAGAGCAGTTTTGGGCTTATTATGGATAGCTTGTATATCGAGCAAGGTGATGGACGAATTTGGAGTCAAAAGAGGCTAGGAACATGCTACAAATCAGAAAAGGAAAGTTCATGATAAAGAAGATAAGGAAAGTGCAAGAAAAGAGGAACCATTATCCAAAACCTTATCCAACCTTATCTTATCCAAACCTTATCCTATCTTATCCTAACCTAATCTTGTTCCACCTTAATCCTAGCTGCAAGTGGACCTAAAAACCTAATTTCTAGAAGCCCTATCTGACCCTAAAAGGGTGCCGCACCTCTCCCCCTTTTATGCCTTCTAGAACACCCAAAATCAGCCATAAGACACTTAGTTTCTAGAAGGCCCAATTTTGGACCAAAATTCTTAAACCTTCTTCTGATTGGATTCTGATTTTATTTGGCCTTTTTTCTCTTGGATTTGGATTGTATAAGTCTATATCTGAGATTAATTAGGCTAGGACTTAATTCCCAAACCCTTGCCGCAACCTAGGGGCCCTAAACACTTATATTAGCTAGGTTTAACCCTAATTCTGACTCCTAGGGTTTTTGGCCGTGCTATATATATATGCCTATTATTGTGACGCACCCCCTGAGACACCCAAGGCATCCATTAATCATTCAAATCATTCATTCATTCAACCCACACACCATCCATTCAGAAATAGACCTTTGTGCCGCAATTCTTAAGGAGAAGAAGGAGTGCCGTGGCTTCCATAGGAGAAACACCATCTTGTGCAGCAAGAAATCTGCATCCATTGGAGACTTTCAAAGTTCTTTCTTCCCTTGTTTCGTTTCCATATTTATTTTAATTTGCTTTTCAATTGTTATGAACATGTGTAACTAAGTTTTTCTTAGTTAGAGGTGAATTCAAAGCCATGGACATATGTTTTATATGAATTGATTTCCTCCAGATTTTGTTTCTTGAATTGTGGATGTGATTTACTTAATTGATTTATTGAGAACTTGTTCTTGTGTGTTGATTTAGGATGCATACTTAATTTTCATACACGAATTTGATGCTAGGATATAAGGGAATTTCACCTAATTGTTATGACTTTATATTCATAAGTAGTGGAAATAACTAGTCGTGATTGTATTAAGTAAATTCTAGGCAAGAGTATCATGCAATTCATAGTTACGAATGCCTAGTCAATGCTTAGGGTTTTCAAAAAGCTTAATGATCTTTGATTTTATCTCTATTATGCAGTTCATGTAGGGAATTTGATAAGAATAATTTGATTGTCGATGCGTATTCCATCCAATTGAATGAAACTAGGAAAATCTGAAAGTTAATTTGTGCTTTTCACAATTAATTTGGGGCATTGTCATTCATGGTTTAAAGGGATAAAATCAGGAAATCAATTTGTGTTGCATATGTGCATGTGTGGAGAAGGACCCTCTAACTAGCCTTTTTCCCATTCAATTCACCTAATTTAGTGCCTAATCTGTTTAGCTTACAATCTGTCCATTTTAATTAATTTCGTCCAAATCAATTCCCCATTTTATTAAGTGTGTTAGATTAGTTAGAAAAGTGTTTGAATCTATCCAAATTAGTGTCTTGAGTCTAAGTTAGTTAAATTTCGTCCAAATCACCCTTTAGAGTCTAGTTTGAGTCTATTTGAGTGTTTTGGGCTGTTTTGAGTCTTCTTAAGTTGTTTTGAGTCATATAGGTCTAGGTAAGTGTTTTAGAGTTTAATTTTGTGTTTTTAAGTCAGTTTAGAGTAGATTAGCATCCCTAGTTAATCCCTGGTTAGAACGATCCCTACTTGTATTTATACTACTATTGTCACAAAGAGGGTTTAATTTGTGTGTCAATATAATTTTCACATCAAATTTTGGCGCCGTTGCCGGGGATTAGCAAACTTGCTAATCCCTTGTGTTTGTGTTGTGTCAAAGTGTGTCTTAAGGTCAAGAGTGTCATGTGTTTATTTGTTCTTTCTTTTTATTTTTGTGTTTGCCGTGTTTATAAGAGAGTTGCTGAATTCTTTTGTTTCATTGTTCTAGGTACAAGTGTATGACTCATAGTTCTCATCCCGTTCGTGAGAATATCTTGGAGTTTGACGACGATTTTGAACGAACTTTGAGAAGAAAAAGGAAGCAACCAGAACATAATCCACCTAGTTCTAGTTCTGAGGCCGAATCTGAAGAAGAAGAAGTGGAGGAAGAAGAACAAGCCATGGATAATCGAACAATCAAGGAGCTTTCTGCCTTGGGATTAGATAATGCCATGCCATTATGCATTCAATACCCTAGGGTGGCCGTGATAGGAGAATATTTAGGCGACTTAGTTGGCTTGTTTTCGTGCATTTATGTTGTTAGTTCATAGTTGTTTTAGTAGTTTAAGCCATTTTCGTGTGTTTTTAGGTTCCCATGGCTAAGGAAGCAAAAAGGTGCATTTTGGAGCAAAATTGGACTTGGAATGGATAGCTTATGCTTGGAGCAAAAGGAATGGACGAAATTGAAGACCTAAAAGAGTGAGGATTCCTAATCAAATGAGGAATCCTAGTCAAAGAAGGTTTCCTACTTGAAGTAGGAAAGTTAAGCCAAGGTTTCCTATTTTGGTTTAACCTTTCCTAATCCTTAAAGACTCCATGTTTCAGCAACATTAAGGACTTCTATCTATTCTATGACACAAAACAAAGTTTCCTTGCAACATAAATTCCTTGTCGTGTATCCCCTTAGTGTTTCCCTTCATTGTCGTGCAAGGGAAGGCCTTCTTTCCTATTCTAAAGCATTAAAAAACATTCCTTTTTCATATCAAACTGAGCCATAACTCACATACCCTTTTCTATTCCAAAGTCCTTGCCTAATTTCAGAAATAAATGACATTCCCCTTCTCACAATTGAATGCCGCAGGTTTCCTTCCCTTTTCCTTCAATTTCTGACTTTGTGTTTCCTTTTCTTTAAGGATTTGGAGTTAATTCCTTTCCTAAACTAAGTAATAAAGCCTTAGGATTCTTTCTTCCTTATAAAAACCCCTATGCCGCACCCTTATTGAACCTAATCACCTTTCCATACAACCTATCTTCATTCATTCAGAAAACTCATCTTTGCCGTAGCATTCCATCCAACTTTCCACCATTCCCCTACTTCCAAACCTTCATCCAAACCTCCATACACCACCATCAACCCTTGCCGAACCACCCTACCTTCCTAAATCCATCCAAAACCCAGAAAATCATCCACAAAACCACCCTAGACTCTTGTGCCGTGACTTTGCAAGGAAGAAGAGAAGGAAGACGAAGCCTTGGACGTTTATGCATTCGAGTTGGAGTGTTGGAACGTTTTTAGGTGTAATCTATCTTTTGTTTCCAATGTTTAATTCTATTTTCCTTTGTTTTGTTATGAACATGAGAGGCTAAACTCGTTTTAGCCTAAGGATGCTTTGAAACCATGATTACGTTTATAATATGAATTGATAAATTCCAGTTGTGATTTCATAAATTGTGAATGCAATTTACTTAACCGTTTGATGGATAACTTATTCTTGTATGTTGATTAGGGAGGCCTACTTAATTTGCATGCTTGAATTTGGTGCTAGAATATAAGGGAGTTTCACATAATCGTTACAATCTTATATTCACAAGTAGTTAAGGTTGTTTTCACAATTATGTTAAGTAAATTCCTAGCATGAGTATCATGATGTCATAGTTACAAGTGTTTTGTCAATACTTATGATTTCCATTGAATGTAATGATCTTTGATTGTATCTCTATTATGATATCATGTAAGGGACTTTTGAAGAATGCTTTGGGTTGTCATATGATGTCATCCAATCCACTAACTTAAGGGAAACCTAAGGATTAATTAGTGATGTCACGGTTAATCTAGGGTGTTGAGGTTCATGGTTTATCGGAAAAGCAACTGGAAATCAATTTATGTTTGAATGTATCATGTGTGGAGAAGTATCCCTTGGCTATCCCATCATCCATTGGTTTTTCTTAATTTCGTCAAAATCTGTTTTAAAGTTTTAATTTACTTGTTTTTCTTTTAAATTCGTCCAAAATCAAATCCCCTTTACTTACTTGTTCCAAATCTGTCCAAAAGTGTCTTTTTGAGTCTTTTGAGTCAAAACTAATTGTATTTTCGTCCAAATTGAGTCCTAGAGTCTAAATTGAGTCTTTTTTATTGTTTTGAGTAGTTTTGAGTCTTTGAAGTTTCTTTTGAGTCATACAAGTTTAGTTAAGAGTCATTTGAGTTGTTTAAGTGTTTTAAAGCATATTCTTACATCTTTGAGTCGATTTTCATTAGATTAGCAATCCCTCCTAATCCCCGGCCAAAAACGATCCCTACTTATATCTATACTACAATTGTCAAAAAGAGGGTTTAATTTGAGTGCTATTATTTATCACATCAGGCCCAAGGTAAGGCCGATGAGTTCAAATTGAAGTCAAGCTTGCTGCATCATATTCCCAAGTACCATGGGCTGTCCATGGAAGATCCAAACAAGCATTTGAAGGAGTTTGAAGTTGGATGCATAAGCATGACACCCATTAACGTTGATGGGAATATTTTGAAGATGAAAGCTTTTCCATTCTTTTTTGTGGAAAAGGCTAAGGATTGGCTTTATGAATTGGCACTCGGGACCGTTACTTCTTGGGAAAGCATGAAGATAGCGTTCTTGGAGGAGTTCTTCCCTACTTCAAGAGTCATTCTCTTGAGGAAGAAAATTAGCGGAATCCAACAAAGTCAAGGAGAATCTTTTCCGGCGTACTATGAGCGTTTTAAAGCCCTTGTTGCATCATGCCCTCAACATCAAATAAAGGAGGAGCTTCTACTTCAATACTTCTATGAAGGCCTTTTTCCCATTGAAAGGCAAATGCTCGATGCTTCGGCGGGAGGTGCATTGGTGGACAAAACTCCTATGGCAGCCAAGACCCTCATTGCAAACCGTGCTCTAAATGCTCAACAATATGAAGGACTTGGGCAAAGGGACCCCCCCACGACAACAATTGCATGAGGTAAGTTCTCAATCCGATGTTCAATCTCAATTAGCTAATCTTACTTCTATTGTGTCTCAGAAGGCTGAAGGAATGAAGATACAAGGACCAATTGTATGTGGTGTATGTTTTATCTAAGGACACCCTTCGGAAAGGTGCCCTCAATTGATTGAGAATGGGGGATGGGAGAGTGCAAATGCCATTGGATTTCCAAGCCACAATCAGCCAAGGAATGATCCATATTCCAACACATACAATCTGGGTTGGAGAGACCATCCAAACTTCAAGTGGAGGGAGCCTCAACAACCTCAACAACAAGGAGGCTTTAGGCAACAACCCCCGGGGTTCTACACCAAGCCACACGGCTCCAATCCAAACCAATCCCAACCTACCCAAAACAACCAAGGTTCGCCTTTAGACAATGATACAATTATTAAGTTACTTACCAATTTGTCTCAGGGGCAAGAGAATCAAAACAAAGCGATGCAAAATCAAGACAAAAAGGTGGACTAGTTGGAGAAACAAATTGGGCAGATAGTAGAGTTTGTAGGACAATTCCGAGACCAAGGCAAACTACATAGCTCAACCATCGTCAATCCAAAAGGAGGTTTTGAAACCGCTAAGGCGTTACCTTGAGAAGTGGAAAGGAAGTTGGAACTAACCCCGAACCAACCAAATCAAGCCATAAAGAGGACGAATAGCTGCTGCTTAAAGAGGAGGCATTGGACAAAGCCACCGCAAGGGTGGAACAAACCTTGCCGCAGCCCCCTATTGTCCGAAAACCGTCCCACACCACTAAGGTAAGTCCAAATTCGACTTTGTCAAGTTCTATTCCACTAAATGTGCCCTTTCCTAGCAGGTTTAGGTAATCAAAGAAGAAGGAAAGTGAAAATGACATTTTGGAAACCTTTAGGAAAGTTCAAGTCAACATTCCGCTCCTTGATGCAATCAAGCAAGTTCCTAAGTATGCCAAGTTCTTAAAAGAGTTTTGCACAACGAGGAAAAGGATTTCAAACAAGGAGGTGGTCCAGGTAAGTGAGAATGTGTCTGCAGTGCTACAAAGAAAACTACTACCTAAATGCAAAGATCCGGGTAGTTTTACAATTCCTTATGTTATTGGAAATACTAAGTTTGAACATGCTATGTTAGACTTAGGAGCTTCAATTAATGTCATGCCTTACTCAATTTACGCATCTATGAACTTAGGAGAGCTTAAAAATGATGGTGTGATTATTCAATTGGCCGATCGTTCTAATGCATATCCAAAAGGAGTTTTGGAGGATGTTTTGGTGCAGGTTAACAATTTGATTTTCCCAGCAGACTTTTATGTGCTTGACATGGAAGATTCAGCCCATTCTACCCCAATGTCGATCCTCCTTGGGAGACCTTTCATGAAAACGGCCCGCACCAAGATAGACGTGTTCAAGGGGACATTAACAATGGAATTTGATGGGGAAGTTATTAATTTCAATTTTTTCTGAAACTATAAAATATCCTAAAGATGATCATTCTTGTTTTTCTGTTGATATATTTGATTCATTGGCGCAGGATTATCTTGACTCCTTGGAGAGGGACCCCCTTGAAACGACCATTACTAAAGGAATTCCATGCCGTGCCTATATGTGAAGATGAGGCCGAGATGGTTGCTGCCCTTGAGTCATTGCCACAACACTTTGGTAAGCCTCCAAACACAATTCCAATTCCTGTTTCTACTAACAAGTTGTTACCTTCAGTGATTCAGGCACCCATTCTTGAGCATAAACCATTGCCGGATCATTTGAAGTATGTCTATTTGGGAGAAAATGAGACGTTGCCCGTTATAGTTTCCTCATCCCTCAAGGCAATGGAGGAGGATAAATTGATTCAGGTGTTGAAAGATCACAAAACGGCCATAGGATGGACCTTGGCCGACATCAAGGGTATTAGTCCTACAACTTGCATGCATCGCATACTTCTAGAGGAGGGGGCTAAACCAACTAGAGAGGCTCAACGCCGGCTCAACCCTCCAATGATGGAAGTTGTGAAAAAGGAGATTATCAAGCTTCTTGATTGTGGAGTGATCTATCCTATCTCGGATAGTCGTTGGGTTTCACTGGTTCAAGTTGTGCCAAAGAAATCCAGAGTAACTGTGGTGAAGAATGCCGAGAATGAGCTTATGCCAACCCGTATCCAAACAGGTTGGAGAGTGTGCATTGACTATAGGAAGCTCAACGCCACCACAAGGAAATATCACTTCCCTTTGCCATTCATTGATCAAATGCTTGAAAGGTTAGCCGGTCATTCTTTTTATTGTTTTCTTGATGGTTATTCGGGATACAATCAAATTGTTATAGCTCCAGATAATCAAGAAAATACTACTTTTACTTGTCCATTTGGTACTTTTGCTTATCGTCGAATGCCATTTGGTTTATGTAATGCACTAGCCACATTCGAAACATGCATGGTAAGTATCTTTTCAGATTTTGTAGAAGAGATTATTGAAATTTTCATGGATGATTTTAGCGTGTTTGGTGATTCGTTTGATGATTGTTTAGATAATCTGGTACGAGAATTATACGCACACAAATTAAACCCTCTTTTTATCAATTGTAGTGAAGAATGTAAGTAGGGATCGTTCTGGACCGGGGATTAGGAGGGATTGTTAATCACTTGGATTTGACTCAAAAACGTAAAAACACAATATAAAACACTATACTAGACTCAAAGAATGCAAAACTAAACTTTAAAACACCAAAACAAACCAAAAGACTCAGAACAGCACCAAAACACTCAAAACTGCCTTAAAAACACAATCTGGGCAGTTTTGAATACTAGACACAACTTGGACGAAAATTGGTTTTAACTTGACCTAAGACACTTAAAAACACAAACTAAAGTGATTTCTAACTACTATGACTCAACAAAGTAAAGGGGGATTGGTTTTGGACGAAATTAAAAACAAAACAAACTTTTTAAATTAGAACAGATTGTAAAGCGAATTTGATGGAATTGAATGGATGGGAAGCTAGCTAAGGGGTTCATCTCCACACATGTTATACTTGCATATAAAACGATTTCCAATTGCTTTTCAATAACCCATGAATTCTCAACGCCCCAGATTAACCGTGAATTGCACTAATTAACCCTCAGATTTTCCTAACGTTATTGAATTGGATGATTGCATACGACAACCCAAAACATTCCCCACAAGTTCCCTACATGAATTGCATAATAGAGACACAAGCAAGAATCATTAAGTTCTTTGAAAACCATAAGCATTGACGAAGCACTCGTTACTATGAATTGCATGAAACTTATGCCAAGAATTTACTTAACGCAATTGAGATCATCAACTTTTACTACTTGTGAATATAATTCCATAACGATTAGGTGAAATTTCCTTATATCCTAGCATCCAATTTATGCATGATAATTAAGCGTGCACTCTCAACCAACACACACAAATCAATATAATTCACATAGATAAGTAAATTGAATTCACAACTTATGAAACGCAATTAGAAGTAATCAAATCATATTGCAAGCATAAACATGTATTTCGAATCCCCCCTTAGCCAAGGGGGGGTTTAGTTCCTCATATGTACAAAACAAAGAGAATTGAAATTGAACATTGAATTCAAAGGAAAAGAAACACCTAGAAATTCCAGCGACGCGAACTTGAATTGCATGAACTTCCGAGCTTCCTTCTCCTCCTCCTTGGTGCGGCAAAGGTCTAGGGACAGGTTTAGGGCCTTAGGTGTATGGATGCATGGTTATGGAGGGATGTAGTAGTGTTTAGGGGAAGGGGATGGTGCGGCAAAGGTTAAAACTAAGGAGAAAGGTGTTTGGTGGCTGCGGCAAGGGTGTGAAGAGGGTTGGACGAATTTCTGGAATTAATGAATGTGTACGAGAGGTGGTGATCTGATCTAGGGGTTAATATGAGTATATATAGGCACTTAAAACCCTAGGGTAATCAGATATGGACTTGAATAACCCAAATCCACAAGGAAATAGGCTTAGAAATCAGAAATAGAAAGGGATAATGCTTCCTAGGTGCGGCAGGTAAGGAGATAAGGTGATAAGGCTTCTAGAATGCCTTGCAAGGCAAGGGAAATCAGCTTTCTAGAAGGATTTGGGGCGCCACCTTTGTAGGAGATAAGATAAGGTTCCTAGAATCATGTTTTAAGGGCCAAATTTGAAGGGAAAAAGGGATAAGGGTGCGGCACCTTTGTAGGGATAATGTTAGGGCTTCTAGAAAGCCTAAAAACTAAGGGGATTTGGATAAAACCCACGGCAAAGATAGGATAGGGCATCTAAGGCTTCTAGAAACCCTCCAAGATAAGGTAAAGTGCATGGCATCCCTATAGGATTAGGATAAGGTGTCCTAAATGGATAAGGACTCCTCATTGCACTTGGAAACTTTGCCTATTAGGATTAGGAAACCTTGTCTTCATCATTCCTTCTTCATCTTGGACTCCTTTTCCTTCTTGGACTTGGAAAACTTCTTTGTTGCTTCACTTGAGACCATTTGGACTTTGCCTTTCCTACTTCAAGTAGGAAACCTTGTTTAAGTAGGCAACTTTGTTCTTCTAGGAATCCTAATTCAACTAGGAAACCCATTTTAACTAGGAATCCTAATTCAACTAGGAAACCATCTTCCATTAGGGACTTTCCTACTTCAACTAGGAACCCTTGCTCAAGTAGGAATCATCATCTTCAAGTCTTCAATTTCGTCCATCCTCTTGGCTCCAAGCATATGATGTCCATTCCAAGCTCTAATTTGCTCCAAAAGGCTCCAAAATGCATCCTTTTGCATACTTTGCCCTTAAAACCTGAAAATACATAAAACTAGCTTAAAAGACTACTTTACTAAGGAAAAACACTATAAATGCACAAAAACAAGCTAAACTAAGGTGCATAAATATGCTCCTATCAAATTCCCCCACACTTAGCTTTTGCTAGTCCTCGAGCAAAACAAAATGAAACAAAGTAAATAAACGAAGTAAAACGAGTAAAACACAACCTACACCTTCCAACAATCGCCTCAGGGATTTCCAATGCACATAACATGTTAAAAATCATCATTCCCACAGATTTTAGCCATCTTTACGCTTAAGCATTTACTTAATCATGGTCACTACTCATTAGTTCACAAATAACCAATTAAAACATGATTTTGAATGTAGTAACATGCCTTAGAGAATTTCCTCAATTCCTTACAAGATATGCACTCTATTTTCACTCAGATTTTCTAACTACACACCCTACACTTAGTTATATGTGAGAAGATTGATGTAAATATAAAAACGAATGCTCACATATATGTATAACAAAGAACGCAATTTCCGGAGTTAATAACATGTTTAGATATGATCTCATGAATGGAACGCTACTACTTAGATGCGAGAACCAGTGACACCATATACTCAAACCAAATTCAAACTCCACAAATTGAAACACACAACACTCAAGATTAAAGTCAAGGGTTGTAACGGGGCTAGGGGTATTGGCTAACAAAGAAAGGTAAAGGATAAAACAAACGTTCTTTAAACAATAGTAAGCAAAGCAATGAACTTGATACTTAGAATTCACTTTAGAGTGCAGAAAATAACTTTAAACACAAAGGGGAATACACGTGCATACTTAGGGTCAAATGCAACGTTTTGGACCCTTTCTTCAATAACCAACAACTTAGAGCTCATTTTATGCTCTTCCAACTCCTTTTCATACTATTCACAACTTTTTCTTTTTTCCTTTCTATTTTGCACGAATTTTTCTCTTTTTTTTTTTTTTTTTTTTTTTTTTTTTTTTTTTTTTTTTTCTTTTCTCCTAACCCGTGCCTCAATATGAGTTTTGGCACATACCCATATCAAGAATCCTTCCCCCACACTTAGCTTTCTGCAATACCATGATCCACAGGAATTCATCATGAGTCATGCTTAACTACGTTCTAAGAACAAGGGTATGGATAATCCTAATCTAGGCTAGGCGAGTATAATGTGGGCTAACAAACAACATGGGCTAAACGAGGCTCAACAGGGTTAAACCTACAAAAACACATGCATGGAATGATGGCTTTTTGGCTATGGTGGTAACTACTAACTTCATCTTGAATATGTGTTATGCAATTCAATAACATGTTTTGAATGAAATTGGCATGAGTTCTAGTATTTGGAACTAAATGATGAAACGCCTTCTAAGTAGTAACCAAGCAAAGAATAATGAGATCATGCAACGACTTTAGAAAACAAGAATGCACAGATTTTAACTCTCCAAATAAACGTTTAGGCTCAAGTCTCACAAGGTTGTAGCATTTGTTTGAGTTCCTTCCTTCAAGCATGTTACAAAAACTAATTTTTTTTTTCTTTCTTGTTTGCATGTGAAGTCATAAGTTATAACCACAACCAGGCATAAACAAAGAGTAAATCAAACTTTCATCCATGTTAATCATTCTCTTTAACAGTCATGCAATTACAAACCGAATCCTCATCATTGTGTTGGAAGGTACCCTAAGACACAACAAACACACAAAAACAACTTAAAAACAACTCTTTTTGGGTTTTCAAAACAATTTTTTCAATTTTTTCTGGGATTTTCGGATTTTTAGAACAACAAATACTAAAACACACCAAAACAGCCTAAAAACACCTAAAAACAGCAAGAAACAACATTTGAAATTATGGGTGACAAAACCCTACGAATTTGCATCAAAACACTTTGGTTACCCCCCCACACTTAAATCAAACATTGTCCTCAATGTTTCAAGCATAGACTCACACAAATAACAAACAAACAAACAAAACAACATCTAACAACCTAACATGGCAGAAACAAAATCAACAACAAAGAGAAGAGTTTAGGAACGCAAATCTGGAATTGGAGTGCTTTCTCGGTCTTCCTTTGTTGAATGCATGGGTTGCCTCCCAAGTAGCGCTTGCTTTAACGTCGTACAGCCGGACGAACATTCTTCTTATCCTCTCTTGGAGCCCACGGCATGGAGGGGGATGTCCTCCACAACTTGCCCTTCAACACTTTCGTAATATGGCTCTATGAATGGGAGGGGATAGTGATCCTCCCTAATGGTGGTATTTTGGTTCCTATAGTTCATGTAGACGCTCCCACCACCTTGAAATCGATTTGGAACCTGCACCAAAGAAGGTAACAACCTATTAATTGAAATGGGAATTGAAATTGGGATTGAAGACTTACAAACATATTGTGGTGAAGGCTCAAAATCGGCAGCCCTATCAACAATGTCACCATGGCTACTTTCGGCCATATTGGGTGGTTGTAGGGCAATCACTCCAAGTTCTTCTCCAATGGTGGTTCTTGATACATCCTTCGTGATAAGTGTGGATCCTTTCGGCCCTATGTCCTTATGCACATCTATGACAAAACAAGAATGACTATTGTTAGGATTCTTAATAGAGTCATAAACATTGAATTTAATTATATCACCACCAAACTCCATCGTTAGTGCTCCCTTGGCCACATCAATCTTTGTTTGGGCTGTTTTCATGAACGGACGACCTAGCAATATTGGCAATGATGGAGCATGGCTCGAATCCTCCATTTCTAAGACATAAAAATCTGCAGGAAAGATGAGATGATTGACCTGCACTAAAACATCCTCAAGGACTCCCTTGGGATAAACATTAGATCTATCGGCCAATTGTATAATAACACCATCGTTTTTCAATGCTCCTAGATTCATAGATGCATAAATTGAATATGGCATGACGTTTATGGATGCACCTAAGTCTAACATGGCAGATTCAAACCTAGAATTACCAATAACACACGGAATTGTGAAACTACCCGGATCTTTGCATTTAGGGGGCAGTTTGCGTTGCAAGATGGCTGAGACGTTTTCACCTACTTTGACCACCTCCTTGGTCGAAATCCTCCTCCTATTGGTGCAAAGTTCCTTCAAGAACTTGGCGTACCTCGGGACTTGCTTGATTGCATCCAAAAGGGGGATATTGACTTGAACTTTCCGAAATGTCTCCAAAATGTCCTTTTCCGCTTCTTCTTTCTTTGTTTGCTTAAACCTACTAGGAAAAGGAACATTCGCAGGAAAATCATTAGTAGGAACCGAACTTGACACGTTTTTACCTTTATTGGATGAATTGGACGACTTGGGATCACTTGGAACTTGCGGCACATTTGGTTCCACCTTGGCCGTGAGTGGCCCTTGCTCCTCCTCTTCAATTCTCAACTCGTCCTCCTCATTGGAACGTGATTTGGATGGTTTGAGGTCAGATCCGACTTGCTTTCCACTTCGCAAATACATAGCTTTTGCAGATTCGAATCCACCTTTCGGATTGACCACCGTTGAGCTAGGCAACCTTCCTTGCTCACGAAATTGCCCCATGAACTCGGCAATTTGTCCCACTTGCTTTTCTAAGTTGTCCACCCTCCTGTCTTGGATTTGCCTCTCTTTGTTTTGAGTTTGGACTTCCTGCGTCAAAGTAGTAAGTAATTGAAAAATCTTATCATTATCACTTGAATTACCTACATTGCTTTGGGCAGGTTGTGCTTGGGCTTGTGGTGGTGCCAACGGCTTTTGATAGAAACCCGGGGGTTGTTGCCTAAATCCGCTTTGTTGTTGACCTTGTTGGGGGTCTCGCCATTTAAAATTCGGATGATCACGCCAACCGGGATTGTAAGTATTAGAAAACGGATCACCACGTGATTGGTATTGGTTGCCATATCCCACGGCATTGAGTGTCTCCCACCCTCCATTCTCGATCAATTGTGGGCACTTGTCAGTGATGCAGGACGCCACAACAGCTACAATAGTAGCTAGGAACCTCCTCACTCCAAAAGATAGTAGGCTGCTGTCAGGACGGTCCGATGAGTTGGCCGTTCAAGAGTCCCTCGCACTTAGTGTTCAGTGTGCGAGTTCTGTGTCCAACATGGGCCAACGCCTGCTTGCCCGCTCCCGTCAGGTGGAATCATTGATGGCAGAGGTAGAAAGTCTCAAGCAGGAGATCAAGCAGCTGAAGTATGAGAATAAAAGTTTGCACGTGCTTGCCAACAACTATTCGACGGGTATGAAGAGGAAGCTTGATGAGCTACAAGAATCCAATGGTCGGATGCAAAGTGACCGTCAAACTGATCGTCAAAGGCTTGCGGCTTACTTCCAGAGGCACATTTTTCCGGGCTCATCCAGCGTTTGGCCAAGTATTGAGGCCTCTTCTTTGATGCCTCCCGCTCCGATGCCTTCCGCCTCGATGCCTTCTGCTCCGATGCCTTCCGCATCTATGCCTCCTGCTTCTAGAGTTTTGCCCAGTAGTGGGGCTTCAAGTAAACGCCCTTTGTGAAGGCTCCATCTGTCTTTGTTTAGCAGTGCCTATCAATAAATCAAGAATTGTTCTCAATGTTTCAATCATAGGCTCACACAATTAACAAACAAACAAACAAAACAACAACTAAACAACCTAACATGGCAGAAACGAAATAAAAACAAAGAGAAGAGTTTAGGAATGCAAGTCTGGAATTGGAGTGCTTTCTAAGTCTTCCTTTGTTGAATGCATGGGTTGCCTCCCAAGTAGCGCTTTCTTTATCGTCTTGCAGCCGGACGATGGTATGCTTATTCCTCACTTAAGACCCACAACATACAATGGATCTTTGAATGAGAGGTGATACTTGAGATGATCCATTAATAGTTTAAGTACTAGAGTGGATGCCTGAATCATTAACAACATATTAGTATAAAAGAAATTTGAAGTTCGGGGAGGTGGCTTACCTGTGTGCTCCGACATGAACTCAAGAATAAACACCCATTCGAAAGTTATGACTTGTCCTGTGTCATAAAATCCAACTTCTTTGGGAATTGTGGTTTCAAATATGTCCTCTTTGATGCCTTCTACATCTTCTCCAACCACTACCTTCTCTTGAATCATTCTTCTTGGTGTACAAAGTCTTTTGAAGAATTCAACACCATCTAAAACTTGCTGTGTTGTACCAAGAATTGGAATAGCATTTTGCACCATTGGGAAGGCTTCCACGATGTCCTTTTTACTCTCTTCTTGGTTAGGAATCAAAAACCTGCTAGGAAAAGGGACATTGGGTGGAATAACATCAGAATAACATGGAATTGGGACGTCCTTACTTGTGGTGGGTGGTTTAGAGGGCATAGGGGGCTGCGGCAAGGGTTGTTCTACCCTTGCCGCGTGCATGTCTTCTTCCTCCTCCTCAATTAGCAGCTCTTCATCCACTTCTAGGCTATGTTTGGACATTTTTAGGTCAGCTCCAACCTCCATAGCACTTCCCAAAGTGATAGCATTTTGGATTTCAAAATCTTCCTTCGAGTTTTCAATAGTTGAGTTGGAGAGTTCACTTTGCTCTTGAATTTGTTTCATGAACTCCATAATCTGCCCAATTTGCTCCTCCAATTTACCCAACTTCTTGTCTTGATTTTGTTCGTCCTGCGTCAAAGAGGTTAGTAATTGAAAATTTTTATCATTATCCATGGACATACATGAACTTGATTGGAATTGTTGTGGGGGAGGTTGTGGTGGCTGCATAGGTGTTGTATTGAACTCCTCATATGGTTGCCAATATGCTTCTTGTTGAGCCTCCTTGGCTTGATTTTGTGACCCCTGCGCCAAAGAAATTAATTCATCAAGCTTTTGGTTATAATTTATTGACGAACTTAAATTTGGTTGGGCATATTGAATATGAGGTTGTGGTGGGTGCATAGGTCTTGAATAGAACTCATCGTATGGCTGCCAATATCCTTCTTCTTGAACATGTTGAGGTTCCCACCACATAGAGTTTGAATGATCACTCCAATCTGAACTGTAAGTATTGGAAAACACGTCGTTCCTTGATTGATTATGATCAAATGTACCAACTCTTTGCGTTTGGTACTCTTCCATAAGCTGTGACAAAAGAGAAGCACTATCAAGTGCCATGTCTTGCGTCTAAAATAAAACTAAAAATATATACACACAAACGAAAATAAAACAATCCAAGAGATTAGCAAAGTTGCTAATCCCCGGCAATGGCGCCAAAATTTGATGCGAGAATTATACGCACACAAATTAAACCCTCTTTTTATCAATTGTAGTATATGTATAAGTAGGGATCGTTCTGGACCGGGGATTAGGAGGGATTGTTAATCACTTGGATTTGACTCAAAAACGTAAAATAAAGTTTAAAACACTATACTAGACTCAAAGAATGCAAAACTAAACTTTAAATCACTAAGACAAACCAAAGACTCAAAATGCTTTAAAACATAAACTAAATTGAACAATAAGGAAAAAGGGGGGAAGAGTTTTGATTTGACGAAAATTGAAATAACAAAACAAGTTAATAAACTAAGCAGAATGTAAATGTGAATATGGATGATGGAATAAATGGAATGAAGGCTAGCTAAGGGGTTCTTCTCCACACATGTTATACTTGCATACAAGATTGATTCTCAGTTGGTCTTTCGATAAATTATGAAACTCAACACTCCGGGTTAATTAGGTCCGCTTAAATTAACCGTCAAGTTTTCCTTAAGTTAATGAATTGGATGGGTTTGCGCAACGCAATTCACAACATTCTCCAAAAGTCCTTTACATGAACAGCACAATAAAGATACAATCAAAGATCATTAAGCATTATGAAAACTATAAGTGTTGACGAGGCCTTCGTTACTATGGAATACGCATGAAACTAGTGCCAAGAATTCATTTAACGCGATTGTTTATAAGCAACCTCCACTACTTGTGAATATAAGTTCATAACGATTAGGTGAAATTCACTTATATTCTAGCGTCATATTTATGCATGAAAATTAAGCGCGCATTCTTAATAAACATTCATAAATAAATTATCAATCAAACGGTTAAACAAATTGAATCCACAACTTATGAAATTCCAACGAAAGTTAATCAATTCATATTGCAAATATAAACATATTTTCGAATCACCCCCAAGCTAAAGGGGGGTTTAGTTCCTCATACAAAACAAAGAGAATTGAAATTAAACATTGAAATCAAAGAAACGCCTAAACATTCCAACAACTCAAACTTGAATTGTATGAACGTTTAGGCCCTCTTCTCTTCCTCTTTATTGTAGCATAAGGTCTAGGGATAATTGGTTTGGGGGATGGAAGTGTGGAATGGAAAAATGGTGTTTGGATTATAAGGGGAGAGATGGGAAGCTCACGGCTAGGGAAGGGAGAATGTGTTTGTAATGTGTTGTGTATGAAAATGAGATGATCCATGAATGAATGAATGCAAGGGTATTTATAGGAGTAGTGGAGGGAACATATGGCTATGTCATTTGTAGGTGAAGTAGGTGGATGTTGTAGGTGAAGTAGGTGGATGTTGTAGGTGAGTAGGTGGATGTTGTAGGTGAAGTAGGTGGATGTTGTAGGTGAAGTAGGTGGATGTTGTAGGTGAGTAGGTGGATGTTGTAGGTGAAGTAGGTGGATGTTGTAGGTGAGTATGAGTGATAAGTGATAAGTGTATGATATGTTAAGTGATAAGTGAATGATTATGATAAGTGATAAATGAATGTATGATATGATAAGTGGTGAATGATAAGTGGTAGTGTTTAAGTATTTAAAATAGGGAACAAAGCCCTTCCTTGCATGGCAAGGAAGGGAGACACAAGGAAACACACGACAATGTCCTAAGGTTGCTAGGAATGTTGTTTTTGTGTTCTAAAATGCGTAGGAGTTTTCAATGATGCTCAAACATGAGGTCTTTTTAGGATTTAACTTTCCTACTTCAAGTCTTCAATTTCGTCCAAACTTTGGCTCCATGGATAAGCTATCCAATCCATGCCCAAAAATGCTCCAAATAGCCTCAAAATGCACTTTCTTGCTCCCTAAGCCCTTAGAACCTGAAAACACACAAAAGAAGCATAAAGAACTAAAATAACTAAAGAAACATAACGTAAATGTACGAGAACAAGCCATTTAAGTCGCATGAATATGCTCCTATCAAATACCCCCACACTTATCTTTTGCTAGTCCTCGAGCAAAACAAAACAACAAAAGAACACGAAACTAGACAAAACGAACAAAACACAACCTACACCTTCCAACAATCGTCTAATGGATTTCCAATGCACATGACAAGTTAAAAATCATTAGTCCCATAGATTTTTGTCATCTTCACACTTAAGTACATTCTTACTCATAGTCACCACATATTATTTCACAAATAAGCATTTAAAACCATGTTTTGAATGTAGTAACATGCCTTAGAGAATTTGCTCAAATCCTTACAAGATATGCACTCGTTTTTCACACAGATTTTCTGACTACACACCCTAAACTAGTTATATGTGAGAAGATTGATGTAAACATAAAAACGAACACTCACATATATGTATTTCAAAGGAAGCAATTTCTGGAGTTAATAAGCATGTTTAGATATGATCTCATGAATGGAATGCTACTACTTAGATGCGAGAACCAGTGACACCATATGCTCATACCAAGTTCAAACTCCACAATTGAAATACATAACACTTAAGATTGAAGTCACGGGTTATAATGGGGCTTGGGGTGTTTGGATAACAAAGAAGGAGTACGGAAAACAAAGGTTCTTTAAGCAATAGTGAGCAAAGTAATGAATTAGACATTTAGAATTCCCTTTAGAACGCAAAAATCAACTTTGAACACCCAAGGGGGAATCACACAAAACTTAGGGCCATATTCAACTTTTTTGGATCCTTTCTTCAACCATCAACGCTTGTGAGTTCATCCTTACTTATTTTCACTCTTTTTTTTTTTTTTTTTTTTTTTTTTTTTGAATCTCAAAACATATATATAAACTTAAGAACAAACTTTCACTCCCCTACGCTCATTTTCTTGCATAATGTAACTCAAAAGGAATTCATTTTCCGTCATGCTTACTATGCTTCAAGAACAAGGGTACAGATGGTCCTAATCTAGGCTAGGTAAGGGGTGATGTGGTTAGCAAAGAAAATAGGCTAAACGAGGCTCAACGGGGTTAAGACTTACAATATATACGAAATATAGGAAGTAAGGCTATTTGGCTATGATGGCAACTACACAACTTCATCTTGATATATGTTATGCAATTCAATGTCATGCTTTGAATGAAACGGATATAAGTTCTAGCATTTAGTTCTATCATGATACAATTGCATTCTAAGTAGCAACCAAGCAAGGAATAATGAGATCATGCAACAACTTTAGAAAATAAAGAATCACAGAAAATAACTCTCCAAAGAAAGTAATGGCTCGAGTCTCACAGGGATGTAGCGTTTGTTTGAGTTTCTTCCTTCAAGCATGTTACAAAAACGAATTTTTCTTTTATGATTGCATGTGAAGTCATACATTATAACCATAACCAAGCATATACCAAGAGTAAATCAAACTTTTCTCTATGTTTATAACTCTTTCTAACCGTCATGCAATTATAAACCAAATCCTTATCATTGTGCTGGAAGGTACCCTAAGACACAAACACACAAAAACGACTTTTAAAACAACTCTTTTTGGGTTTTTCAAAACAATTTTTCAAATTTTTATGGGATTTTCGAATTATAAAACAAAACACACTAAAACACTCTAAAACAACTTAAAAACACCTTAAAACAGCAAGGAACAACATTAGAAGTTATGGTGGATAAAACCCTACGAATTTGCATCAAAACACTTTAGTTACCCCCCCACACTTAAATCAAACATTGTCCTCAATGTTTTAAGCATAGATTCACACAAAACATAAGTAAACACACAAAAAGCAACTAAACATATTAAACATGGCATAATGTAATTAACAAAGAGAAGAGTTTAGGGACGCAAATCTGGTTATGGAGTGTAAATTCCCTCTTCTCCTTGGTGATTGCATTGAGGCTTTGATCTTTGTGATTCCACAGGCTTACTCTTGAACTGGTTTCTGCCCATCGTTGATTTTCCTTTGTGCTACTTCTTGAACTGGGCAGCAGGATGGTTCTTTTGGTTTCCCCCGAAGGTCTGAGCTTCCTCCTGTTATCTGTTTCTTTGTTCAATCTTTGCAGGAGTGGTCCCTTCTCTGGAAGTGTAACAACCGTTGAAGATGACTACTCGAGAGCAACGCTAGGTAAGCAATCAGGAATAGATTCCAGGCAGTTGGCTCCAGATCGGAAGACTGACTCCAAGTGCCGGCTGATTGCTTCTTTTACTTTGCCATGCAAGTAAGAACAAGGACAAAGAAAAAGACAGGGAAAGAGCATGATATGAGATACTTTTGCTTTTGACCTTGATGATATGAGATACCTTTGCTTTGAAGAAGCGGTGAATGAATCAGCACATGCTTCAATCCGCCGTTTCCTCCTGGGTCATATGTACTCCAGGCATCTGGTATCATCTTTGGGGAAGAAGAAAAAATTGAGTATTTTGAAAGGCTTTGCTGGGAGTGCGCCCTCAGAGGTGAGGGAGAGTTGGGCATTTTCTTCAGGTTTGCCCTGCCATAAAAGACGAAGGTCGACATATATAAAGATAATATCAAGTGGTGGTACTTTTTACCCTTGTCGACAAACGTTTTGATCCCGCAAATCCGGCTCTTTGAAATAGTGGCGCCTCTTCGATCTTTGAATACGCCTCTTCGATTTCTGAGCAGGCGCCCCTTCGATTTCTGAACGACGCCCCTTCGCTTTCTGAACGACACGTGGTAGTGCAGATGCGGCTCCTTTTGACAAAGCTGTACGCGTCTTCTGAAAAGCAGAGAAAGCGTCGCCGAACTTTGCGCTTGTCGGCTAAAGATGTGTAGATGCGATGATGGCCTCCACGTGTTTTCAGCTTTGTCAGAAATCTTTTGACAAAGTTGAACGCGTTTTCTGAAAAGCCGAGGGAGCGTCGCCTAAATTACGCCGGAAAATCCGGCTCTTTGAATCGGTGGACGCGTCGTCTTGGCTTTTTATAGAGCTATCAATCACCACAACAAACACACTCTGAAGATTTCCCATTCTTGAAAATCGACTCCGGCCCTTTGAAATTTAACTCCATCCCTTCTCTTTGAACACTTTTGAAAAATGGCAAACTCATCGAACCTTAGCTTGGAATTGAGCCTTAGCAGTGATACGGCCGCGCCGCGTCAAGGTAACGTATGACGCCCTTCTTTCTTATCTTCTAACGGTCTTCTTACAGGTGAAGACTCCGTGATGCAGGACGCCACAACAGCTACAATAGTAGCTAGGAACCTCCTCACTCCAAAAGATAGTAGGCTGCTGTCAGGACGGTCCGATGAGTTGGCCGTTCAAGAGTCCCTCGCACTTAGTGTTCAGTGTGCGAGTTCTGTGTCCAACATGGGCCAACGCCTGCTTGCCCGCTCCCGTCAGGTGGAATCATTGATGGCAGAGGTAGAAAGTCTCAAGCAGGAGATCAAGCAGCTGAAGTATGAGAATAGAAGTTTGCACGTGCTTGCCAACAACTATTCGACGGGTATGAAGAGGAAGCTTGATGAGCTACAAGAATCCAATGGTCGGATGCAAAGTGACCGTCAAACTGATCGTCAAAGGCTTGCGGCTTACTTCCAGAGGCACATTTTTCCGGGCTCATCCAGCGTTTGGCCAAGTATTGAGGCCTCTTCTTTGATGCCTCCCGCTCCGATGCCTTCCGCCTCGATGCCTTCTGCTCCGATGCCTTCCGCATCTATGCCTCCTTGATGCGCTATTTATACGCGCATAAATTAAACCCTCTTTTTGTCAATTGTAGTATAAGTATAAGTAGGGATCGTTCTTAACCGGGGATTAGGAGGGATTGCAAATCACTTGGAAACTGACTCAAAAACGTAAAAACATAAAATAAAACACTATACTAGACTCAAAGAATGCAAAACTAAACTTTAAAACACTAAGACAAACCAAAAGACTCAAAACAACACAAACACACTCAAATCTGCCTAAAAACCACTTTCTGGGCAGATTTGAGCACAAACACAAATTTGGACGAAACTAAGTTGTAACTTGACTCAAGATTCTTAAAAACACAAACTAAATGTATTTCAAACTAATCTAACACTTTAAAACACTAAGACAAACCAAAAGACTCAAACATCACCCAAAACACTCAAAACTGCCTTAAAATCACTTTCTGGGCTGTTTTGAGCACTTTGGTGAATCTGGACAAATTTATGTAATAAATTGAATCACAACACTTATAAACACAAACTAAAACACTTTCTAACTAAATTGGACATTAAAGTAAAGGGGGAATTAGATTTGACGAAAATTGAAATAATGAAACAAATTAATAAACTAGACAGAATGTAAATATGGATTTGTGATAGAATAGAATGGATGGATGCTAGCTAAGGGGTTCATCTCCACACATGTTATACTTGCATAATAAAATGATTTCCAATTGCATTTCAATAAACTATGATGCTCAACACCCCAAGTTAACCGTGATGCACTAATTAACCTTCAAATCTTCCTAACGTTATTGAATTGGATGATGCATGTGACAATTCAAAACATTCCCCACAAGTCCTCAACATGAATGCATAGAAGAGGTACAAGCAAGAATCATTACGCTCTATGAAAATTATAAGTGTTGACGAGGCATTCGTTACTATGATTGCATGAAACTTATGCCAAGAATTCGTTTAACGCGATTGTTTATAAGCAACCTCCACTACTTGTGAATATAAGTTCGTAACTATTAGGTGAAACTCACTTATATTCTAGCGTCATATTCATGCATGAAAATTAAGCGTGCACTCTCAATAAACATACATAAATAAGTTATCAATCAAACGGTTAAACAAATTGAATCCACAACTTATGAAACGCAATTAGAAGTAATCAAATCAAAATGCAAGCATAAACATATATTTCGAATCACCCCCTAACAAAGGGGGGTTTAGTTCCTCATAACTTTGAAATCAAAGAAACACCTAAACATTCCAACAACTCAAACTTGAATTGTATGAACGTTTAGGCACTCTTCTCTTCTATTCCTCATACGTACAAAACAAAGAGAATTGAATTTAAACATTGAAATCAAAGAAACACCTAAACATTCCAACAACTCAAACTTGAATTGTATGAACGTTTAGGCACTCTTCTCTTCCTCGTTGTTGTAGCACAAGGTCTAAGGTGAGGTTTGGTGGTGTGAATGGTTTGGGGAGTGGTTGGAGTGGTGTTTGGATTAGTAGGGATACTCACGGCACAAGGGGATGATTTCTGGTGGTGTTTTGGATGATTTTCTGAATATGGACGAATTGAATGAATTGAGGTGTAATGCATGCTTATTTATAGGTGAAATGGGGGGAACATGACAGCTAGGAGGGAATGTGGCTGCATGTTTGAATGATTAAAGGATGCATGTGGGTTGGAAATGCATGTGTAAGCATGTGTTGGCTGAATTAAAGAATGTGAGGGAATGATGAAAGGGGAAACATGACAGCTAGGTTGGTTGAATGATTATGAGTGCATGTGGCTGATTTATGAAGGGAATGCATGTGATTTAAAGGGTGGGAGTGCATGTGATTTGGTTGGAATGATTGGAATGCAATCTGAAATGGGAGATGGAATGGCTGAATGTGGTGCAATGATAATGTCTTGTGGCTGAATGGATTAAAGAATGGGAGTGCATGTGGGTGGAAATGCATGTGGGTTAAAGAGTGAATGCATGTGCAATGACAGCTAGGTTGAATTAATTAAAGGGATTGCATGTGCAAGGTTTTGGTGTGAATGATTGAATGTGCATGTGGCTGATTTATGAAGAGTGAATGCATGTGGCCACAAGGTGTGAATGATTATGGGTGCATGTGGCTGCAATGGATTAGGAATCCTTCAATTTCGTCCATTCATTTTGCTCCAAACATAAGCTATCCATTCCAAGTCCAATTTTGCTCCAAAATGCTCCAAAATGCATCTTTTTGCTTCCTTAGCCATATGAACCTAAAAACACACGAAAATGGCTTAAACTACTAAAACAACTATGAATTAACAATATAAATGCACGAAAACAAGCTAAGTAAGTCGCCTAAATATGCTCCTATCAAATTCCCCCACACTTATCTTTTGCTCGTCCTCGAGCAAAACAGAAAAACAAAACAAACAAAACGACACTAAACAAGTAAAACACAACCTAAACCTTCCAACAATCGTCTCAAGGATTTCCAATGCACATGACAAGTTAAAAATCATTATTCCCACAGATTTTAGCCATCTTTACACTTAAGTACATTCTTAATCATAGTCACCACATACTAGTTCACAATTAAGCATTTAAAACCATGATTTGAATGTAGTAACATGCCTTAGAGAATTTCCTCAATTCCTTACTAGAATGCACTCTATTTTCACACAGATTTTCTGACTACACACCCTACACTAGTTATATGTGAGAGATTGATGTAAACATGAAAGACTAGTATCTCACATATGTTATAACAAAGAAAGCATTTCCTGGATTTACGATAATGACATGAATATGATCTCATGAATGGAATGCTACTACTTAGAATGAGAACCAGTGATTCCGTATGCTCATACCAAATTCAAACTCCACAAATTGAACACATAACATCAAGATAGAAGTTGAGGGTTGTAACGGGGCTAAGGGTAATGGTTTAACAAAGAAAGGTAAAGTAAAACAAAGGTTCTTAAAGCAATAGGAAGCGAAGTAATGAAATTGACACTTAAACTCACTTTTAATGGCAGAAATCAACTTTTAAACACAAGGGAAGATTCATGCAACAACTAGGGTCAAATTCACTCTTTTGGACCCTTCCTTCAATAACCAATACTTGTGAGATCATTCTCACTTATTTTTCAACTCTTTTTCTTTCTTTTCAACACTTTTCTATTTTCTTTTTTTTTTCTTTTTCTTTTTTTTTTTTTTTTTTTCATTCTTTGGCCGTGCCCTATTATCTTCCCCCACACTTATTTTCTGCAATATATTGATCAAAAGGAGTTCATTCTAAGTCATGCTTCACTATCCTTTAAGAACAAGGGTATGGAAAGTCCTAATCTACGCTAGGTGAGGATAATGTGGTTAACAAAGAAAATAAGCTTGAAAAGGCTCAAAATGGTTAAAACTTACAACAAATAAGAAATATGAAAAGGGATAGGCTTTTTGGCTTTGGCTTGACTAACAACTTCATCTTATTGTATGTTATGCAAACAATATCATGCTTTGAATGAATTGGGCATGAGTTCTAGTATTTGGAACTATAATGAAATGCATTCCAAGTAGCAACCAAGCAAAGAATGATGAGATCATGCAACGACTTTAGAAAACAAGAAATCACAGAAAATAACTCTCCAAAGAAGGTAATGGCTCGAGTCTCACAGGGTTGTAGCGTTTGTTTGAGTTCCTTCCTTCAAGCATGTTACAAAAACGAATTTTTCTTTTATGATTGCATGTGAAGTCATATATTATAACCATAACCAAGCATATACCAAGAGTAAATCAAACTTTTCTCTATGTTTATAACTCTTTTTAACAGTCATGCAATTACAAACCAAATCCTTATCATTGTGTTGGAAGGTACCCTAAGACACAAACACACAAAAACGACTCAAAACACTCTTTTTAGGCTTTTCAAAACATATTTTTCAAATTTTTATGTGATTTTCGGAGTTATAA